>NC_092114.1:17420124-17502624 GCF_045679555.1 Salvelinus alpinus | reverse complement strand
GTCTGATGAGACAAAAATAGAGCTTTTTGGTCTAAACTCCACTCGCCGTGCTTGGAGGAAGAAGAAGGATGAGTACAACCCCAAGAACACCATCCCAACCGTGAAGCATGGAGGTGGAAACATCATTCTTTGGGGATGCTTTTCTGCAAAGGGGACAGGACGACTGCACCGTATTGAGGGGAGGATGGATGGGGCCATGTATCGCGAGATCTTGGCCAACAACTTCCTTCCCTCAGTAAGAGCATTGAAGATGGGTCGTGGCTGGGTCTTCCAGCATGACAACGACCCGAAACACACAGCCAGGGCAACTAAGGAGTGGCTCCGTAAGAAGCATCTCAAGGTCCTGGAGTGGCCTAGCCAGTCTCCAGACCTGAACCCAATAGAAAATCTTTGGAGGGAGCTGAAAGTCCGTATTGCCCAGCGACAGCCCCGAAACCTGAAGGATCTGGAGAAGGTCTGTATGGAGGAGTGGGCCAAAATCCCTGCTGCAGTGTGTGCAAACCTGGTCAAGAACTACAGGAAACGTATGATCTCTGTAATTGCAAACAAAGGTTTCTGTACCAAATATTAAGTTCTGCTTTTCTGATGTATCAAATACTTATGTCATGCAATAAAATGCAAATTAATTACTTAAAAATCATACAATGTGATTTTCTGGATTTTTGTTTTAGATTCCGTCTCTCACAGTTGAAGTGTACCTATGATAAAAATTACAGACCTCTACATGCTTTGTAAGTAGGAAAACCTGCAAAATCGGTGTTTCAAATACTTGTTCTCCCCACTGTACGTTTGTTTTTGTGGGAAATCTACTAAAGAGAACAGGAATTCATATGAAAAGTGTACACTAAAATATGAAAAGTCTACACTGAAATATGAAAAGTCTACACTGAAATATGAAAAGTCTACACTGAAATATGAAAAGTCTACACTGAAATATGAAAAGTCTACACTGAAATATAAAAAGTCTACACTGAAATATGAAAATGCTACATGCCATGTCTCAAAATCAGTATCCATCTGACCTCTATATTGTTTTATGTCCTGCGGATCCGAGAGGAAAGATGAGATCAATGGGAAAGGGAGCCTGGCAGGTGGTCAGTAGCCTTCATTCTTGCACAGAATCCAGAATATCTGATGTGATGCTATTTTCCCGATGTGTCTCCCGATGTTTCTCCCGATGTTTCTCCCGTTGTTTCTCCCGATGTGTCTCCCGATGCTTCTCCCGATGTTTCTCCCGATGTTTCTCCCGTTGTTTCTCCCGTTGTTTCTCCCGATGTTTCTCCCGATGTTTCTCCCGATGTTTCTCCCGATGTTTCTCCCGATGTTTCTCCCGTTGTTTCTCCCGTTGTTTCTCCCGTTGTTTCTCCCGTTGTTTCTCCCGATGTGTCTCCCGATGTTTCTCCCGATGTTTCTCCCGATGTTTCTCCCGATGTTTCTCCCGATGTTTCTCCCGTTGTTTCTCCCGTTGTTTCTCCCGATGTGTCTCCCGATGTTTCTCCCGATGTTTCTCCCGATGTTTCTCCCGATGTTTCTCCCGATGTTTCTCCCGTTGTTTCTCCCGATGTTTCTCCCGATGTGTCTCCCGATGTTTCTCCCGATGTGTCTCCCGATGTGTCTCCCGTTGTTTCTCCCGATGTTTCTTCCGATGTTTCTCCCGATGTTTCTCCCGTTGTTTCTCCCGATGTTTCTCCCGTTGTTTCTCCCGATGTTTCTCCCGATGTTTCTCCCGATGTTTCTCCCGATGTTTCTCCCGATGTGTCTCCCGATGTGTCTCCCGATGTTTCTCCTGATGTTTCTCTGGCCTCTATTGATTTATTCACCCTGATTCTGACCATCCTACAAGGGTAAAAACGACAACAACTTTTGATTGGATTATGATAGAGATATGAGGTTTGGACCATTGGTTTTCATAGAGGATTATCTACACAATTAACATCCGTTTACTTTAACCATTGATCAAAATATGCGTTTTTGATCGGACACTTGAGCGTGTATGTGTGTGTGTACAGTGGGGGGGGAAAGTATTTAGTCAGCCACCAATTGTGCAAGTTCTTCCACTTAAAAAGATGAGAGAGGCCTGTAATTTTCATCATGGGTACACTTCAACTAAGACAGACAAAATGAATGTCTCTCCGTCTCTCTCTTTCTCTCCGTCCATCCGTCCGTCCGTCTCTCTCTCTCTGTCTCTCCGTCTCTCTCTTTCTCTGTCTCTCCGTCTCTCTCTCTCTTTCTCTCTGTCTCTCCATCTCTCTCTTTCTCTCTCTCTGTCTCTCCGTCTCTCTCCGTCTCTCTCTCTGTCTCTCCGTCTCTCTCCGTCTCTCTCTTTCTCTCTCTTTCTCTCTCTTTCTCTCCGTCTCTCTCTTTCTCTCCGTCTCTCTGTCTCTCCGTCTCTCTCCGTCTCTCTCTGTCTCTCTCTCTTTCTCTCTCTCTGTCTCTCCGTCTCTCTCCGTCTCTCGCTCTCTCTCTCTCGGATAAAAGCCTGCATGGTTATTCAGTTATTCATCAGGAGTGTGAAAGTGCGTGTGTGTTGTGTGTGCGTGCGTGTGTTGTGAGTGTGTGCGCGTGTGCCTGCGTATTTGTATTTGTGTGTTGTGTATGTGAGTGTGTGTGGAGGGTATATGTTGAAGATAATATTTGGAGGAGTTGTTAACATGGAGAAAATGAGAACAGTGTTGGAAGGAGGGTGGAAAATAGGGAGAGTGGGGGGGGGACAGAGAGGAAGGGAAGGAGGGAGAGAGGGAGAGAGAGGGGGAGGAGAGAGAGAGGGAGAGAGACAGACAGACAGAGAGAAAGGGAGGAGAGAGAGAGAGGGAGAGAGAGGGAGAGAGACAGAGGGAGGAGAGCGGGAGAGAGAAGGAGAGAGTGAGAGAGACAGACAGAGAGAGAGAGAGAGAGAGAGAGAGAGAGAGAGAGAGAGGGAGGAGAGAAGGAGAGAGAGAGAGAGAGAGAGAGAGAGAGAGAGCGAGAGAGAGAGAGAGGGAAATAGTGAGAAGCAAGCTAAATATACGAATCATTTAAAGAGATGTTCTATATAAATAAAAAGCTTGTTTTCCTATCTAAATAAAGATAACTGGTTAGTTCATTATTTATAGGAACCTAGTGTCAGATAGGAACCTTTCTGCTCCTCCATAATTCATCTCTGTCCTCTGCCTTGCGGAACCAGTCGTTTTTGAGCTCTGCCTGCACAGATTCACTAATCTGGATAACACAATAAGAGGTTATTTGGATGTGAGATGATTTGTAGATCAGTGATTCTGCGCAGCACCTTGCTCAGACCGATCCCTTCTCACCCCTTCATGAAACAGCATTGCCAGGGCTGGACAGGGAATATTCATCATTACCTCCACCATTCCAGGGAGAAGAGCAGAGGGATATAGATGGTGGCCTGGGCTGGACATTACTTCCACCATACCAGGGAGAAGAGCAGAGGGATATAGATGGTGGCCTGGGCTGGACATTACTTCCACCATACCAGGGAGAAGAGCAGAGGGATATAGATGGTGGCCAGGGCTGGACAGGGAATATTCATCATTACCTCCACCATACCAGGGAGAAGAGCAGAGGGATATAGATGGTGGCCTGGGCTGGACAGGGAATATTCATCATTACCTCCACCATACCAGGGAGAAGAGCAGAGGGATATAGATGGTGGCCAGGGCTGGACAGGGAATATCCACCATTACTTCCACCATACCAGGGAGAAGAGCAGAGGGATATAGATGGTGGCCTGGGCTGGACAGGGAATATCCACCAGTACTTCCACCATTTCAGGGAGAAGAGCAGAGGGATATAGATGGTGGCCAGGGCTGGACAGGGAATCATTCCAGCTACCTTCAGAGCTCATATACCGTGTTGCCGTGGGTTCAAGTCTGGCCCATGCCCTTTTGACACAAACCCTCATCCAACTTTTCTGTCTCTCTCTCTCTCTCTCTCTCTCTGTCTCTCTCACTGTCTAAGGTGTATGAAGGTTGTTATGTCTGTGACCTGTGATGCGTTTCCTGTTTCAGAGATGCTGCTGGATGACTTCCTGTTGACGTACCTGGTGTTCATGACGACCAACGACCTCTGTCAGGCCCTGCTCGGACAATATCCTTTACACACTGGTCTCTCTCTCTCTCTCGCTCTCTGTGTGTGTCCATTTTTGTTTGTCTGTCTGTCTCTGTATGTCTGTATTTATGTCTGTGTCTCTGTGTAGTGTGAATGTGTGTGTTGTCCTTAACGAGTCCCACCTACAGCAGTAAGCGTGTGCGTCAGGAGGAAGGGAAGGAGGCCCTCTATAGGAAGAGGAAGGTATTACACCTGGTCTCTCACTGGACACGCCTATATAAGGACTTCCTACGAGAGGACGAACACATCAAGACGTTCATGAAGGTAGGACACACACACAGCTTATTACATACATGGCAAATAGCATCACTGCAAATACATACACACACACACACACTGATCACATGTCCTGCTGTAACCTGCTGCTCTGTGCTGTGTTACCATGGTAACCAGAGTGTGAGTGTTGTCATGGGGATAATCTAGTGTAACCCAGGTGATAGTTGCCTAGTAACAAGCAGCAATGGGGATGTATGCTGCATGTCAGTGATAAGTGTGTGTGTGTCTGCGCGTGTGTGTGTGTGTGTGTGTGTGTGTGTGTGTGTGTGTGTGTGTGTGTGTGTGTGTGTGTGTGTGTGTGTGTGTGTGTGTGTGTGTGTGTGTGTGTGTGTGTGTGTGTGTGTGTGTGTGTGTGTGTGCGCTTGTTTTTTTTGCAGCTATGTTTGTCCCCCAGCACGTCAGCAGATATATTTAGGTTTAAGTACCGTAAATGTATCTCTATAACTGTCTGTTAGAGGTGTATATTAACGTGTGTGTGTGTGTGTGTGTCAGACTCTCTCTAGGTGTGTGTTAGAGGATCTTTATGAGTTTCCATCTCTGGAGAAAGACATGAAGGAGTTCCAGAAGCTTCTACGACGCAGACAGTGAGTGTGTGTGTGTGTGTGTGTACAGTACCAGTATTATTTTTAATATTTTCTACATGGTAGAATAATAGTGAACACTATGAAATAATACATATGGAATCATGTAGTAACCAAAAAAGTGGTTACTACATGATTTGCCTGGATCACAGCTTTGCACTCCTGGCATTCTCTCAACCAGCTTCATGAGGAATGCTTTTCCAACAGCCTTGAAGGAGTTCCCACATATGCTGAGCACTTTTCCTTCACTCTGTGGTCCAACTCATCCCAAACCATCTCAATTGGGTTGAGGTCAGGTGATTGTGGAGGCCAGGTCATCTGATGCAGCACTCCATCTCTCTCCTTATTGGTCAAATAGCCCTTACACAGTCTGGAGGTGTGTTGGGTCATTGTCCTGTTGAAAAACAAATGATAGTCCCAATAAGCTCAAACCAGATTGGATGGCATATCGCTGTAGAATTCTGTGGTAGCCATGCTGATTAAGTGTGCCTTGAATTCTAAATAAATCACAGACGGTGTCACCAGCAAAGCACCCCCACACCATAACACCTCCTCCTCAATGCTTCACGGTGGGAACCACACATGTGGAGATCATCCGTTCACCTACTCTGTGTCTCACAAAGACACGGCGGTTGGAACAAAAATCTCAAATTTGGACTCCAGACCAAAGGACAGATTTCCACCGGTCTGTCAGTTGCTCGTGTTTCTTGGCCCAAGCAAGTCTCTTCTTCTTATTGGTGTCCTTTAGCAGTGGTTTCTTTGAAGCAATTTGACCATGAAGGCCTGATTCACGCAGTCTCCTCTGAACAGTTGATGTTGAGATGTGTCTGTCACTTGAACTCTGTGAAGCATTTATTTGGGCTGCAATCTGAGGTGCAGTTAACTCTAATGAACTTATCCTCTACAGTAGAGGTAACTCTGGGTCTTCCTTTCCTGTAGCGGTCCTCATGAGAGACAGTTTCATCATAGTGCTTGGTGGTTTTTATGGCAAGTTGCATTTGAAGAACCTTTAAAATTTCTTGAAATTTTCCCGAATTGACTGACCTTCATGTCTTAAAGTAATGATGGACTGTCATTTGTCTTTGCTCATTTGAGCTGTTCTTGCCATAATATGGACTTGGTCTTTTACCAAATAGAGCTATATTCTGTATACCACCCCTACCTTGTCACAACACAACTGACTGGCTAAAACGCATTAAGAAGGAAAGAAATTCCACAAATTAACTTTTAACAAGGCAAACCTGTTAATTGAAATGCATTCCAGGTGACTACCTCAAGAAGCTGGTTGAGAGAATGCCAAGAGTGTGCAAAGCTGTGATCAAGGTAAAGGGTGGCTACTTTGAAGAATCTCAAATATAAAATATATTTTGACTTCTTTAACACTTTTTAATGTAGGTTACTACATGATTACATATGTGTTATTTCATAGTTTAGATGTCTTCACTATTATTCTACAATGTAGAAAATAGTTGTACATTTTTTTTAAAACCCTTGAATGAGTAGGTGTTTCCAAACTTTTGACTGGTACTGTATGTATGTACAGTATGTGAATATGTATGTGTTGTCTGTGTACAGCACAAGGACGTCATTGTTTATAGAGACACGAGCACAGCCTAGGGCGGTGTGTGTGTGCGTGCGTGCGTGCGTGCGTGCGTGCGTGCGTGCGTGTGTGTGTGTGTATCTGTAGTGGGATAGAGGAAATAGAAGCTTCAGTTGTTCTTTATGAACAAGCAAATATGGAGTTACATGTTTATTAGTTTCTCTGTTTGTTTGTGTTTCAGCACTGTGGATGAATGTCCTCCACAGCAAAAGGTGAGAGGGAGGGAAGAGGTGCGAGGGTAGACGGAGAAGATGGGGGAGAGAGGGAGGGAAGAGGGGCGAGGGTAGAAAGAGAAGATGGGGAGAGAGGGACGGAAGAGGGGTGAGGGTGGAAAGAGAAGAAGGGGGAGAGAGGGAGGGAAGAGGGGCGAGGGTAGAAAGAGAAGATGGGGAGAGAGGGAGGGAAGAGGGGCGAGGGTAGAAAGAGAAGATGGGAAGAGAGGGACGGAAGAGGGGTGAGGGTGGAAAGAGAAGAAGGGGGAGAGAGGGAGGGAAGAGGGGCGAGGGTAGAAAGAGAAGATGGGGAGAGAGGGAGGGAAGAGGGGCGAGGGTAGAAAGAGAAGATGGGGAGAGAGGGAGGGAAGAGGGGCGAGGGTAGAAAGAGAAGATGGGAAGAGGGGCGAGGGTAGACAGAGAAGATGGGGAGAGAGGGAGGGAAGAGGGGCAAGGGTAGAAAGAGAAGATGGGGGAGAGAGGGAGGGAAGAGGGGCGAGGGTAGACAGAGAAGATGGATGAGAGAGCGAGGGAAGAGGGGAGAGGGTAGGCAGAGAAGATGGATGAGAGAGGGAGGGAAGAGGGGCGAGGGTAGACAGGAAAGATGGATGAGAGAGGGAGGGAAGAGGGGCGAGGGTATAAAGTATCTGTTACTGCTAAGTTAATAATCAAATGGTTTATATCCAACTGTCCCCTTCTCTCTCTCCCCACTCTTTGTCTCTCTATCTTTCGCCATCTCACTTTCCCCCTTCTCTCTCTCTCCTCTGCCATCTCCTCTCTCTCCTCTCCCATCCCATCTCTCTCCATCTGTCATTCTCTCCCTCTCGCTCCATCCCTTCATCCTTTTGTCTATCTCTCTCCAGAGTAAACCTATGTTCCAGCAGCTCAGTTTAAAAGAGAACAGTCTTCCGCTCCGTTCCCCTCAGGTTGACACCAAGGAGGGTGAGAACACACGTGATGCCATGATTTTATGTGTGTGTGTGTGTGTGTGTGTGTGTGTGTGTGTGTGTGTGTGTGTGTGTGTGTGTGTGTGTGTGTGTGTGTGTGTGTGTGTGTGTGTGTGTGTGTGTGTGTGTGTGTGTGTGTGTGTGTGTGTGTGTGTGTGTGAGGAGTTTACCACATCAGTCACCATCTTCATTAATACCCCAATCAGAAGCCATGGACTACAGGCAACATCCGCACTGGGCTAAAGGCTAGAGCTGCCGCTTTTCAAGGAGTGGGACACCATTCCCGATGCTTATAAGAAATCCCGCTACGACCTCTGACGAGCCATCAAACAGGACTAAGATCGAATCCTACTACACCGGCTGTGATGCTCAAAGGATGTGGCAGAGCTTGCAAACTATCATGGAAACCCAGCCGCAAGCTGCCCAGTGATGCGAGCCTACCAGACAAGCTAAATGCCTTCTATGCTTGCTTCGAGGCAAGCAATACTGAACCATGCATGAGAGCACCAGCTGTTCCAAATAGCTGTGTGATCACGCTCTCCGTAGCCGATGTGAGTAAGACCTTTAAACAGGTTAACATTCACAGACGGAATACCAGGACGCCTACTCAGAGCATGTGACCAACTGGCAAGTGTCTTTAATTACGTTTTTAACCTCTCCTTGACCCAGTCTGCAATATCAACTTGTTTCAAGCAGACCACCATAGTCCCTGTGCCCAAGAACGCCAAGGCTAACTGCCTAAATGACTACCACCCCGTAGAACTCACATCTGTAGCCATGAAATGCTTTGAAAGGCTGGTCATGGCTCACATCAACACCATCATCCCAGACACCCTGGACCCAGTCTAATTCGCTACCACCCCAAAAGATCCACAGATGACACAATCGCTATTGCACTCCCAACTGGCCTCACCAACCTGGACAAGAGGAATACCTATGTAGGAATGCTGTTCATTGACTACAGCTCAGCATTCAACACCATTGTACTCTCCAAGCTCAGGACCCTGGGACTTTCCCAGCTCCTTCTGCAACTGGTTCCTGGACTTCCTGCCGAGCCCCTGACCATCAGTAAAGGGGCCCCTCAGGGGTATACACAATAACACGCACACAACGCACGCACATGCATACTGACGCCACACACACACACTTACAGAAACACACACACACACACACTTCAAACACTCATCACAAACGCTGCTGTTACTGTCTATTATCTATCCTGTAGTCTAGTCACTTTACCCCTACCTACAGCATACTGCTGTTACTGTTTATTATCTATCCTGTTGGCTAGTCACTTTACCCCTACCTACAGTATACTGCTGTTACTGTCTATTATCTATCCTGTTGTCTAGTCACTTTACCCCTACCTACAGTATACTTGTAACGGCCGTCCCTCGGTGAGTGAGTAGACCAAGGCGCAGCGGGTGATGAATACATAATGTTTTATTGACAAGACGGAAAAACACGAAACGAAATACACTTGAATGATTAACAAAATAACAAAACGAACTAGACAGACCTAAACTATGAACTTACATGAAACGAGGAACACATAAACAGGAACGACCGAACGAACGAGACGAGACAGTACCGTGTGGTGCAAAATACACAGACACAGCGACAATCACCCACAAACAAACAGTGAGAACAACCTACCTTAATATGACTCTCAATTAGAGGAAAACGCAAAACACCTGCCTCTAATTAAGAGCCATACCAGGCAACCCAAAACCAACATAGAAACAGCAAACATAGACTGCCCACCCAAAACTCACGCCCTGACCATCACACACATACAAAACAGAAAACAGGTCAGGAACGTGACAGAACCCCCCCCTCAAGGTGCGAACGCCGGGCGCACCAGCACAAAGTCCAGGGGAGGGTCTGGGTGGGCATCTGACCACGGTGGTGGCTCAGGCTCCGGACGCTGTCCCCACACCACCATAGTCACTCCCCGCTTCTGTATCCCCCTCCCAATGACCACCCTCCAACTAAACCCACCTAGATGAAGGGGCAGCATCGGGATAAGGGGCAGCAGCTCCGGGATAAGGGGCAGCAGCTCCGGGCTGAGGGACTCCGGCAGGTCCGGGCTGAGGGACTCCGGCAGGTCCGGGCTGAGGGACTCCGGCAGGTCCGGGCTGAGGGACTCCGGCAGGTCCTGGCTGAGGGACTCCGGCAGGTCCTGGCTGAGGGACTCCGGCAGGTCCTGGCTGAGGGACTCCGGCAGGTCCGGGCTGAGGGACTCCGGCAGGTCCGGGCTGAGGGACTCCGGCAGGTCCGGGCTGAGGGACTCCGGCAGGTCCGGGCTGAGGGACTCCGGCAGGTCCGGGCTGAGGGACTCCGGCAGGTCCGGGCTGAGGGACTCCGGCAGGTCCGGGCTGAGGGACTCCGGCTGATCCGGTCTGGCGGAAGGCTCTGGCTGATCCGGTCTGGCGGAAGGCTCTGGCTGATCCGGTCTGGCGGAAGGCTCTGGCTGATCCGGTCTGGCGGAAGGCTCTGGCTGATCCGGTCTGGCGGAAGGCTCTGGCTGATCCGGTCTGGCGGAAGGCTCTGGCTGATCCGGTCTGGCGGAAGGCTCTGTAGGCTCTTGGCAGACGGGCGGCTTTGCAGGCTCATGGCAGACGGGCAGCTTTGCAGGCTCATGGCAGACGGGCAGTTCAGGCGCCGTTGGGCAGACGGGCAGTTCAGGCGCCGCTGGGCAGACGGGCAGTTCAGGTGCCGCTGGGCAGACGGGCAGTTCAGGCGCCGCTGGGCAGACGGGCAGTTCAGGCGCCGCTGGGCAGACGGGCAGTTCTGTAGGGAGGAGACGGAGAGACAGCCTGGTGCGTGGTATAGGCACTGGCTGCGCTGGAGAGGAGGAAAGCTCTGACAGCGCTGGACAGGTGGGAGCAGCTGGAGAGAGAACCCGGAGAGACAGCCTGGTGCGGGGGGCTGCCACCGGTGGACTGGTACTTGGAGGTGGCACCGGGTATACCGGACCGTGAAGGAGGACACGTGCTCTTGAGCACCAAGCCTCCCCAACCTTACCAGGTTGAATGGTCCCCGTAGCCCTGCCAGTGCGGCGAGGTGGAATAACCCGCACTGGGCTATGCAGGCGAACCGGGGACACCACCTGTAAGGCTGGTGCCATGTACGCCGGCCCGAGGAGACGTACTGGAGGCCAGATACGTCGGGCCGGCTTCATGACATCCGGCTCGATGCCCAACCTAGCCCTCCCAGTGCGGCAAGGTGGAATAGCCCGCACTGGGCTAAGCACGCGTACTGGGGACACCGTGCGCTCCACCGCATAACACGGTGTCTGACCAGTACGACGCCCTCTCACTCCACGGTAAGCACGGGGAGTTGGCTCAGGTATCCTACCCGGCTTTGCCACTCCCCTCGTGTGCCCCCCCCCCAAGAAATTTTTGGGTCTGACTCTCGGGCTCCCAACCGCGTCGCCGCGCTGCCTCCTCATACCAGCGCCTCTCTGCCTTCGCTGCCTCCAGCTCCGCCTTGGGACGGCGATATTCCCCTGGCTGAGTCCAGGGTCCTTTGCCGTCCAGGATCTCCTCCCAAGTCCAGGAGTCCTGGGATTTCTGCTGCAGCTGTCGCTGTGCTCCTCCCCGCTGCTTGATCCGGGTTTGGTGGGTGATTCTGTAACGGCCGTCCCTCGGTGAGTGAGTAGACCAAGGCGCAGCGGGTGATGAATACATAATGTTTTATTGACAAGACGGAAAAACACGAAACGAAATACACTTGAATGATTAACAAAATAACAAAACGAACTAGACAGACCTAAACTATGAACTTACATGAAACGAGGAACACATAAACAGGAACGACCGAACGAACGAGACGAGACAGTACCGTGTGGTGCAAAATACACAGACACAGCGACAATCACCCACAAACAAACAGTGAGAACAACCTACCTTAATATGACTCTCAATTAGAGGAAAACGCAAAACACCTGCCTCTAATTAAGAGCCATACCAGGCAACCCAAAACCAACATAGAAACAGCAAACATAGACTGCCCACCCAAAACTCACGCCCTGACCATCACACACATACAAAACAACAGAAAACAGGTCAGGAACGTGACAATACTGCTGTTACTGTCTATTATCTATCCTTTACCCCTACCTACAGTATACTGCTGTTACTGTCTATTATCTATCCTGTTGTCTAGTCACTTTACCCCTACCTACAGTATACTGCTGTTACTGTCTATTATCTATCCTGTTGTCTAGTCACTTTACCCCTACCTACAGTATACTGCTGTTACTGTTTATTATCTATCCTGTTGTCTAGTCACTTTACCCCTACCTACAGTATACTGCTGCTACTGTCTATTATCTATCCTTTACCCCTACCTACAGTATACTGCTATTACTGTCTATTATCTATCCTTTACCCCTACCTACAGTATACTGCTGTTACTGTCTATTATCTATCCTGTTGTCTAGTCACTTTACCCCTACCTACAGTATACTGCTGTTACTGTCTATTATCTATCTTTTACCCCTACCTACAGTATACTGCTGTTACTGTCTATTATCTATCCTGTTGCCTAGTCACTTTACCCCTACCTACAGTATACTGCTGTTACTGTCTATTATCTATCCTGTTGTCTAGTCACTTTACCCCTACCTACAGTATACTGCTGTTACTGTCTATTATCTATCCTGTTGTCTAGTCACTTTACCCCTACCTACAGTATACTGCTGTTACTGTTTATTATCTATCTTTTACCCCTACCTACAGTATACTGCTGTTACTGTCTATTATCTATCCTGTTGCCTAGTCACTTTACCCCTACCTACAGTATACTGCTGTTACTGTCTATTATC
Source organism: Salvelinus alpinus (assembly GCF_045679555.1). Taxonomy (NCBI): domain Eukaryota; kingdom Metazoa; phylum Chordata; class Actinopteri; order Salmoniformes; family Salmonidae; genus Salvelinus; species Salvelinus alpinus. The sequence goes on along the minus strand of NC_092114.1, from coordinate 17,490,070 downwards.
TATCCTGTTAGCTAGTCACTTTATCCCTACCTACAGTATACTGCTGTTACTGTCTATTATCTATCCTTTACCCCTACCTACAGTATACTGCTGTTACTGTCTATTATCTATCCTTTACCCCTACCTACAGTATACTGCTGTTACTGTCTATTATCTATATTTTACCCCTACCTACAGTATACTGCTGTTACTGTCTAGTATCTATCCTGTTGCCTAGTCACTTTACCCCTACCTACAGTATACTGCTGTTACTGTCTATTATCTATCCTGTTGTCTAGTCACTTTACCCCTACCTACAGTATACTGCTGCTACTGTCTATTATCTATCCTGTTGTCTAGTCACTTTACCCCTACCTACAGTATACTGCGGTTACTGTCTATTATCTATCCTGTTGTCTAGTCACTTTACCCCTACCTACAGTATACTGCTGTTACTGGCTATTATCTATCCTGTTGTCTAGTCACTTTACCCCTACCTACATGTACACACAGTATCTACCTCAATTACCTCGTACCCCTGCACATCGACTCGGTACTGGTACTTCCTGTATATAGCCATGTTATTACCTCGTACCCCTGCACATCGACTCGGTACTGGTACTTCCTGTATATAGCCATGTTATTACCTCGTACCCCTGCACATCGACTCGGTACTGGTACTTCCTGTATATAGCCATGTTATTACCTCGTACCCCTGCACATCGACTCGGTACTGGTACTTCCTGTATATAGCCATGTTATTACCTCGTACCCCTGCACATCGACTCGGTACTGGTACTTCCTGTATATAGCCATGTTATTACCTCGTACCCCTGCACATCGACTCGGTACTGGTACTTCCTGTATATAGCCATGTTATTACCTCGTACCCCTGCACATCGACTCGGTACTGGTACTTCCTGTATATAGCCATGTTATTACCTCGTACCCCTGCACATCGACTCGGTACTGGTACTTCCTGTATATAGCCATGTTATTACCTCGTACCCCTGCACATCGACTCGGTACTGGTACTTCCTGTATATAGCCATGTTATTACCTCGTACCCCTGCACATCGACTCGGTACTGGTACTTCCTGTATATAGCCATGTTATTACCTCGTACCCCTGCACATCGACTCGGTACTGGTACTTCCTGTATATAGCCATGTTATTACCTCGTACCCCTGCACATCGACTCGGTACTGGTACTTCCTGTATATAGCCATGTTATTACCTCGTACCCCTGCACATCGACTCGGTACTGGTACTTCCTGTATATAGCCATGTTATTTTTACATGTTGTTGTTATTCGCTGTTTCTTTATTCCTCGTGTCACTATTTCGAGATTTGATGTTGTATCTTAATCTTTAACTCTGCATTGTTGGAAAATAACCTGTAAGTGAAGCTTTTCACTGTTAGTCTGTTGTTTACCAAGCACGTGACAAATAACATTTGATTGGATGTGTGTGTTACAGTGTTGTGTCGTGTGTATGTGAGTGCTGACTCCTACCTGTGTGTTTACACACACTCTTTGCTGAGCGTCGCAGAGCTGCTGAGGATTGTGGGTCAGAAGATGGACCGACCAGAGGAGGACATGGTGCTGGTCACACACACGCACACTGGAGGTACACACACACACACACACACACACACACACACACACACACACACACACACACACACACACACACACACACACACACACACACACACACACACACACACACACACACACACACACACACACACACACACACTGGAGGTGCACACACACACACATTGTTAGATTACTTGTTAGATATTACTGCATGGTCGGAACTAGAAGCACAAGCATTTCGCTACACTCTGCTAACCATGTGTATGTGACAAATAACATTTGATTTGATTTGACACACACACACACAAAGACACACTGGAGATGCACACACACTAATTTACTGACGGGTTTCCTCTCTCTCTCTCTTTCTCTCTCTCCCTCCCCCTTTCTCTCTCTCGCGCTCTCCCTTTCTCTCTCTCTCTCTCCTCCTTTCTCTCTCTCTCTCTCCTCCTTACTCTCTCTTTCTCTCCCCTTACACTCTCCCTCCCCCTTTCTCTCTCTCTCCCCCTTTCTCTCTCGCTCTCTCGCTCTCTCTCTCTCCTCCTTACTCTCTCGCTCTCTCTCTCTATCTCTCTCCCTTACTGTCCTTCTGTCCCCCTGTAGAGAGGAGGGTGTTACAGGCTGGTCAGTGTGTGTATTCTGAGACTCTGACGCCACAGAGCAAACTGATGGTCTGTCAGAGGGATCTCACACATATTATGGTAATTTATATCGAGATTATGCTTATGAATATGTAGATTTAGGTGACTTTGATGTATCTTACCTGGGGGCTGCTGTGTGTGTGGGGGATGCTGTGTGTGTGGGGGCTGCTGTGTGTGTGCGCAGGCCCCTCTAACAGACAGTGAGCTGAGTAGGAGAACAGTGAGGTTGCTGGGTATCAACACCTGGGATATGGCTGCTGCTCTTACACAACTGGACTGGAACCTCTTCAACTACATACACGAGGTAACACACACACACACACACACACACACACACACACACACACACACACACACACACACACACACACACACACACACACACACACACACACACACACACACACACACTGGAGGCACTTTACTACACACACACGCACACACACACACACACACATGCACACACACACACACCCACACACACTGGAGGCACTTTACTACACATACACCCACACACACACCGGAGGCACTTTACTACACACACACACACACACACACACACACACACACACACACACACACACACACACACACACACACACACACACACACACACACTAGAGGCACTTTACTACACACACCCACACATACACACACATATATGCACACACACACAAACACTAGAGGCATTTTACTACACATTCACACACACACATATATGCACACACATAGACACACACACACACTAGAGGCATTTTACTACACACACATACACACACACACACGTATATGCACACACACACACACTAGATGCATTTTACCATAAATACACACAACCCTCTGTGTCCCCCCCACACACAGCAGGAGTTGGTGTATTCCACAATGAGCTGTAGTACCGGAGGCAGCCACCGGGAGGGTCTGTCTGTATTACTGCAGCGCTGTAACGAGGTCCAGCAGTGGGTCATGTCTGAGGTTCTGATGTGTGTGTCGCTCAACAAACGAGTCCAGCTGCTCAAGAAGTTCATCAAGATCGCAGCGCAGTAAGATAACACACACACACACTTCAGACACACACACACACACACACACACATATATATACACGGACACACACACACACACACACACTTCAGACACACAGAATCACACACCACACTTTTGATATGCTCTCTAACACACACACACACACATACACACACACACACACACACACACACACACACACACACACACACACACACACACACACACACACACACACACACACACACACACACATACACATACACACACACACACACACACACACACACACACACACACACACACACTTACAGAGCTTTCAGAAAGTATTTACACCCCTTGAATCTCTGTAATCGCTGCCAAAGGGGATTCTAACGTATTGATTCAGGGGTGTGAATACTTATGTAAATGATATATTTCTGTATTTCACTTTCAATAAATTAGCAATAATGTATAAAAACATGTTTTCATTTTGTCATTACGGGGTATTGTGTGTGTAGTGCATTCAAAGTATTCAGACCCCACATTTTGTTAAGTAACAGTCTTGTTCTAAAATTGATTAAATACATTTTTTCCCTCATAAATCTACATACAATAACCCATAGGGCCAAAGCGAAAACAGGTTTTTAGACATTTTTGGAGACTTGAAATTGAGGTCAGGTGCATCCTGTTTCCATTGATCATCCTTGAGATGTTTCTACAACTTGATTGGAGTCCACCTGTGGTAAATTCAATTGATTGGACATGATTTGGAAAGGCACAAACCTATCTATATAAGGTCCCACAGTTGACAGGGCATGTCAGAGCAAAAACCAAGCCATGAGGTTGAAGGAATTGTCCGTAGAGCTCCGAGACAGGATTGTGCTGAGGCACAGATCTGGGGAAGGGTACCAAAAAATGTCTGCAGCATTGAAGGTCCTCAAGAACACAGTGGCCTCCATCATTCTTGGAGACGTTTTGTACCACTAAGACTCTTCCTAGAGCTGGCTGCCCGACCAAACTGAGCAATCGGGGGAGAAGGGCCTTGGGTTCTTGGAACTCCAGAGTTCCTCTGTGGAGAAAGGTTCACCTTAAAACAGGGCAGCGACCCTAAGCACACAGCCAAGACAACGCAGGAGTGGCTTCGGGACAAGTCTCTCAATGTCCTTGAGTGGCCCAGCCAGAGCCCGGACTTCAACCCGATCTAACATCTCTGTAGAGACCTGAAAAATTGCTGTGCAGCGACACTCCCCATCCAACCTGACAGAGCTTGAGAGGATCTACAGAGAAGAATGGGAGAAACTCCCCAAATACAGGTGTGACAAGCTTGTAGCGTCATACTCAAGAAAAAATCTATTTAATCCATTTTGAATTCAGACTGTAAGACAACAAAATGTGGAATAAGTCAAGAGGTATGAATTCTTTATGAAGGCACTGTGTAATTCCTCTTTTGTGTTGTTCAGCTGTAAGGCCCAGAGGAACCTGAACTCAGCATTTGCCATCATCATGGGACTAAACACTGCAGCTGTCAGCAGACTCAATATAACCTGGGAGGTAAGGGAGACAGACAGAAAAAGTGTGTGTGTGTGTGTGTGTGTGTGTGTGTGTGTGTGTGTGTGTGTGTGTGTGTGTGTGTGTGTGTGTGTGTCTGAGTGTGTGAGTGTGTGAGTGTGTGAGTGTGTGAGTGTCTGAGTGTGTGAGTGTCTGAGTGTCTGAGTGTCTGAGTGTCTGAGTGTCTGAGTGTCTGAGTGTCTGAGTGTCTGAGTGTCTGAGTGTCTGAGTGTCTGAGTGTGTGAGTGAGTGAGTGAGTGAGTAAGTAAGTAACTGTTCCCTCTGTTTACGTTCAGAAAGTTCCGGGGAAATTCAAGAAGATTTTCTCCGAACTGGAGTTGATCACAGTAAGACTCATTCTCATTGGTTTATTAAAGTAATATTCTTCTTGACAAAGCTGGTGGAAAATAGTTAGGAAGACTTAACAAAAGAATTTAACAAATGTCAAGGCTATTGGCATAACAGCCTTTCAGTTCAAATCCACATTACCCTAAGACAAACCTCTGACCTCATATCCCTTACCTTACACTGACTCCTAACCCTAACTTCTCTCTCTCTCTCTCTCCAGGACCCGTCTATGAACCATAAGGCCTACAGAGATGCCTTCAAGAAGATGAAGCCTCCTAAGATCCCTTTCATGCCCCTGCTGTTGAAAGACATCACCTTCATCCACGAGGGAAACAAAACCTTTCAGGACAACCTGGTGAACTTCCAGAAACTGGTGAGGGATGCCATGTGTCAGTCCCTTCCCTCTGTCTTATGTTCCAAGACACTCTGGATAAGAGCGTCTGCTAATTGACTAAAATGTGTGTGTGTGTGTGTGTGGACGTTTATCTGTCCGTGTGTTATAACCGTTACCCTGGTGACTGACTCTCTTGTATGCCCTGACCCCTCAGCACATGATCGCCGACATAGTGCGTCTGATTCGCCACTGCCAAAGCGACCAACTGGGTATGTTGTGTGCGTGTGTTTGTTTGTGTGTTTGTGCGCCTGTGTTAATATATATACCTGATCTACAGTATGTGTCTGTCTCCTAGGTAACGAGGTGGTGGGCAGCGACAGTCCTGAGGTCAGGGCGAGTGTTCACCACTTACACATCATCGACAATCAACAGACACTCTTTCAACTGTCACACAAACTGGAGCCACGCGCCTGAACACACACACTCCAAGAGGAACTTTTGACCTCCACAGAACCACAGAAAATACACTTCCTGTATCAAAGGTGCCATGCGAGCCACTGTCTCTCAGCCAATCACAGTTCAACATCCTGAAATAGCCAGCCAACCACACTTCAGAAGACTGATTCAGCGAGCCAACCACAGAGCTGCACACTGAGGCGGCGTTTAGACTGAAAATTAATATCTGGCAAAACCTAATTCAGATTGTTTTTCTATGACGGTCAAACTTTGACGGATGACAAAGCCTTTGAGAGGACAAGCGGCCATTCGTTATTGTTCTTTGGTGAATACAGTTTTTATGAAGCTACTGTCCAGTTACTGAGACTGCGTGTCGTTCTGTTTCTGCTCTGAAGTTAACAGTCAGTTTCACTGTATTGATGATCCTCAGTAGGGGAAACGGTCATGTGACTGCAGATATGAATGTACAGTGTATATATGGACAGAGTAGACATACAGTAGATGTGTACTGTACGGGTTCAGGCCACATGGTGAGCCTCTGGATGTTACAGTGCCAAATGCCCAGACGGGAAAGAGATGCCATATTCAGCTATACAGACGCACAGCTTTTCACATGTATCCATAGTAACAACAAAGCCTGGTCCTGCCATACCATAAAAGGTCATAACATTACACATTGTTATTAGATGTTATAACATGGTATTTATAGAGAGTTATTATATTGTTGTTACACTTTTACTGACTGAAGAGATTGTTCTGTTATTTCAATGCCTGTTACACACAGATTTCACTAAGCAACATGGCCTGGGTTCAATCCCAGCCAATGCATTTTACACAGAACCTTACCCTGTTAAGGCGTAGTCACACTGACTGATCTAGAACCTTACCCTGTTAAGACGTAGTCACACTGACTGATCTAGAACATTACCCTGTTAAGGCTTGACGTAGTCACACTGACTGATCTAGAACATTACCCTGTTAAGACTTGGCATAGTCACACTGACTGATCTAGAACATTGCCCTGTTAAGGCGTAGTCACACTGACTGATCTAGAACATTACCCTGTTAAGACGTAGTCACACTGACTGATCTAGAACATTACCCTGTTAAGGCTTGACGTAGTCACACTGACTGATCTAGAACATTACCCTTTTAAGGCATAGTCACACTGACTGATCTAGAACATTACCCCGTTAAGGCGTAGTCACACTGACTGATCTAGAACATTACCCTGTTAAGGCGTAGTCACACTGACTGATCTAGAACATTACCCTGATAAGGCGTAGTCACACTGACTGATCTAGAAGATTACCCTGTTAAGGCTTAGTCACACTGACTGATCTAGAACATTACCCCGTTAAGGCGTAGTCACACTGACTGATCTAGAACATTACCCTGTTAAGACGTAGTCACACTGACTGATCTAGAACATTACCCTGTTAAGGCTTGACGTAGTCACACTGACTGATCTAGAACATTACTCTGTTAAGGCGTAGTCACACTGACTGATCTAGAACATTACCCTGTTAAGGCGTAGTCACACTGACTGATCTAGAACATTACCCTGTTAAGACGTAGTCACACTGACTGATCTAGAACATTACCCTGTTAAGGCTTGACGTAGTCACACTGACTGATCTAGAACATTACCCTGTTAAGGCTCGGCGTAGTCACACTGACTGATCTAGAACATTACCCTGTTAAGGCTTGACGTAGTCACACTGACTGATCTAGAACATTACCCTGTTAAGACGTAGTCACACTGACTGATCTAGAACATTACCCCGTTAAGGCTCGGCGTAGTCACACTGACTGATCTAGAACATTACCCTGTTAAGGCGTAGTCATACTGACTGATCTAGAACATTACCTAGTTAAGACTTGGCGTATCACACTAGTACATGCACATGTATCTACAGTATTCAGGTGTGTAGGAGCAGGGCAGCACTGCTATAGGACTATTTATTGTAATAGTGAGTGTATTTATGTTTCTCTAAAGGAGACAGACTGTGACGGTCCTGTGTGCCAGATGAGACGGCAGCTGTATAAAAACAATAATACAAGTGTAAAGCTATACAGGGTAACGGTTAGGTGTGTAAAGATAGTGAACTGTGTATAAAAAGGTTTAAAATTGGAGCTGAAATGCTGGAATGTTTAAAACAGGAGACTAGGGAATGATTGTTACTGTCCTGTGTGATGTCAAAATGGGGGGGGGGGGGGGGGGGGCGACAGAGAGAAAAAAGAACCAATGAAAAAGGAGAGTTTTGTTGTTGTTTTCTTGCCGTGGTCATGACGATGTAAAGTTCTGTTTTAAAGAATGTTGTTGTGTTTGCATGACGTGACGACCCCATGAGATCACAATGCAAGACCACAGATCCTATTCTATAATGCCCTACGTTTGAACAGAACCCATGTGGCCCTGGTCAGAAGTAGTGTACTATATTATAGGGAATAGGGAGCTCTGGTTAAAAGTAGTGTACTATATAAGCCAGGGAATAGGGAGCTCTGGTTAAAAGTAGTGTACTATATTATAGGGAATAGGGAGCTCTGGTTAAAAGTAGTGTACTATATAAGCCAGGGAATAGGGAGCTCTGGTTAAAAGTAGTGTACTATATTATAGGGAATAGGGAGCTCTGGTTAAAAGTAGTGTACTATATAAGCCAGGGAATAGGGAGCTCTGGTTAAAAGTAGTGTACTATATAAGCCAGGGAATAGGGAGCTCTGGTTAAAAGTAGTGTACTATATAAGCCAGGGAATAGGGAGCTCTGGTTAAAAGTAGTGTACTATATTATAGGGAATAGGGAGCTCTGGTTAAAAGTAGTGTACTATATAAGCCAGGGAATAGGGAGCTCTGGTTAAAAGTAGTGTACTATATAAGCCAGGGAATAGGGAGCTCTGGTTAAAAGTAGTGTACTATATAAGCCAGGGAATAGGGAGCTCTGGTTAAAAGTAGTGTACTATATAAGCCAGGGAATAGGGAGCTCTGGTTAAAAGTAGTGTACTATATAAGCCAGGGAATAGGGAGCTCTGGTTAAAAGTAGTGTACTATATAAGCCAGGGAATAGGGAGCTCTGGTTAAAAGTAGTGTACTATATAAGCCAGGGAATAGGGAGCTCTGGTTAAAAGTAGTGTACTATATAAGCCAGGGAATAGGGAGCTCTGGTTAAAAGTAGTGTACTATATAAGCCAGGGAATAGGGAGCTCTGGTTAAAAGTAGTGTACTATATAAGCCAGGGAATAGGGAGCTCTGGTTAAAAGTAGTGTACTATATAAGCCAGGGAATAGGGAGCTCTGGTTAAAAGTAGTGTACTATATAAGCCAGGGAATAGGGAGCTCTGGTTAAAAGTAGTGTACTATATAAGCCAGGGAATAGGGAGCTCTGGTTAAAAGTAGTGTACTATATAAGCCAGGGAATAGGGAGCTCTGGTTAAAAGTAGTGTACTATATAAGCCAGGGAATAGGGAGCTCTGGTTAAAAGTAGTGTACTATATAAGCCAGGGAATAGGGAGCTCTGGTTAAAAGTAGTGTACTATATAAGCCAGGGAATAGGGAGCTCTGGTTAAAAGTAGTGTACTATATAAGCCAGGGAATAGGGAGCTCTGGTTAAAAGTAGTGTACTATATAAGCCAGGGAATAGGGAGCTCTGGTTAAAAGTAGTGTACTATATAAGCCAGGGAATAGGGAGCTCTGGTTAAAAGTAGTGTACTATATAAGCCAGGGAATAGGGAGCTCTGGTTAAAAGTAGTGTACTATATAAGCCAGGGAATAGGGAGCTCTGGTTAAAAGTAGTGTACTATATAAGCCAGGGAATAGGGAGCTCTGGTTAAAAGTAGTGTACTATATAAGCCAGGGAATAGGGAGCTCTGGTTAAAAGTAGTGTACTATATAAGCCAGGGAATAGGGAGCTCTGGTTAAAAGTAGTGTACTATATTATAGGGAATAGGGAGCTCTGGTTAAAAGTAGTGTACTATATAAGCCAGGGAATAGGGAGCTCTGGTTAAAAGTAGTGTACTATATAAGCCAGGGAATAGGGAGCTCTGGTTAAAAGTAGTGTACTATATAAGCCAGGGAATAGGGAGCTCTGGTTAAAAGTAGTGTACTATATAAGCCAGGGAATAGGGAGCTCTGGTTAAAAGTAGTGTACTATATTATAGGGAATAGGGAGCTCTGGTTAAAAGTAGTGTACTATATAAGCCAGGGAATAGGGAGCTCTGGTTAAAAGTAGTGTACTATATAAGCCAGGGAATAGGGAGCTCTGGTTAAAAGTAGTGTACTATATTATAGGGAATAGGGAGCTCTGGTTAAAAGTAGTGTACTATATTATAGGGAATAGGGAGCTCTGGTTAAAAGTAGTGTACTATATAAGCCAGGGAATAGGGAGCTCTGGTTAAAAGTAGTGTACTATATTATAGGGAATAGGGAGCTCTGGTTAAAAGTAGTGTACTATATTATAGGGAATAGGGAGCTCTGGTTAAAAGTAGTGTACTATATTATAGGGAATAGGGAGCTCTGGTTAAAAGTAGTGTACTATATTATAGGGAATAGGGAGCTCTGGTTAAAAGTAGTGTACTATATTATAGGGAATAGGGAGCTCTGGTTAAAAGTAGTGTACTATATTATAGGGAATAGGGAGCTCTGGTTAAAAGTAGTGTACTATATTATAGGGAATAGGGAGCTCTGGTTAAAAGTAGTGTACTATATTATAGGGAATAGGGAGCTCTGGTTAAAAGTAGTGTACTATATAAGCCAGGGAATAGGGAGCTCTGGTTAAAAGTAGTGTACTATATTATAGGGAATAGGGAGCCATTTCAGATTTGCTATAAGGCGTTATTCTTCTGTAATATTATTGATCTGTTAACATGGATAATGTTATTACTATAAGGCAGGGTTTCCCAACCCTTTCCTCGGTTACTGGCAGACAATTCACATCTTAGTTTTAACCCTAAACTCAGTTAGTCAGCTGATCATCAAGCCTTTAACCAATTGAATCAGGTATGCCAGTTCGGGGTTAAACCAAACATGTGAAACGTCTAGGGGAGGCCAGAGGAAATAGTTGGGAAACCCTGCTATAATGTTATTATTATTATTTTATTATGATGTTTGAGATGTTATTATTTATCTGTTTAAAAGTAGACTCCTCAATATGACATCATAAAGAGCGGGTCGACTGCTTATAACAACATCAACAGAATTCAACGCTGCCACTATTGGCTCTGCCACTATTGGCTTTGCCACTATTGGCTTTGCAACTATTGGCTTTGCAACTATTGGCTCTGCAACTATTGGCTCTGCTACTATTGGCTTTGCAACTATTGGCTTTGCAACTATTCGCTCTGCAACTATTGGCTTTGCAACTATTGGCTCTGCAACTATTGGCTCTGCCACTATTGGCTTTGCCACTATTGGCTCTGCCACTATTGGCTCTGCCACTATTGGCTCTGCCACTATTGGCTTTGCCACTATTGGCTCTGCCACTATTGGCTCTGCCACTATTGGCTCTGCAATTATTGTCTCTAAATTGTGCCCTCCCTTGAGGAGATTTGAATTCTGTTGTTGTTTTTGTTGTTTCTGTTTCCCCGCTGTATATGATGCCATATTGCTGAGTGTACCTTTAGGGAAAAGAGAAACACAGAGCAATATGCCCCCTCCCTGACTGCTGAAGCCACAACTCTTTTCTAAAGAGCGTTTTACTACTTACAAGTTTTACTTGAGATGATGAATAAATTATAGGTTTTATGTCATATTAAACATTGTGTCGCTGGTCACTGTCTCTGTGAATATATGAGAGAGGAAGAGTAGAGAAAAAGAGTGGGAGGGAGGGAGGACTGGGGGAGGAGGATAAGGAGGGGGGACTGGGGGAGGAGGATAAGGAGGGAGGAGTAGTGGAGAAGGATAAGGAGGGAGGAGTAGTGGAGAAGGATAAGAAGGGAGGCGTGGGGGAGGAGGATAAGGAGGGAGGCGTGGGGGAAGAGGATAAGGAGGGAGGAGTGGGGGAAGATGATAAGGAGGGAGGAGTAGTGGAGGAGGATAAGGAGGGAGGAGTAGTGGAGAAGGATAAGGAGGGAGGAGTGGGGGAAGATGATAAGGAGGGAGGAGTAGTGGAGAAGGATAAGGAGGGAGGAGTGGGGGAAGATGATAAGGAGGGAGGAGTAGTGGAGAAGGATAAGGAGGGAGGAGTGGGGGAAGATGATAAGGAGGGAGGAGTAGTGGAGAAGGATAAGGAGGGAGGAGTGGGGGAAGATGATAAGGAGGGAGGAGTAGTGGAGAAGGATAAGGAGGGAGGAGTGGGGGAAGATGATAAGGAGGGAGGAGTAGTGGAGAAGGATAAGGAGGGAGGAGTGGGGGAAGATGATAAGGAGGGAGGAGTAGTGGAGAAGGATAAGGAGGGAGGAGTGGGGGAAGATGATAAGGAGGGAGGAGTAGTGGAGAAGGATAAGGAGGGAGGAGTGGGGGAAGATGATAAGGAGGGAGGAGTAGTGGAGAAGGATAAGGAGGGAGGAGTGGGGGAAGATGATAAGGAGGGAGGAGTAGTGGAGAAGGATAAGGAGGGAGGAGTAGTGGAGAACGATAAGGAGGGAGGAGTGGGGGAAGATGATAAGGAGGGAGGTGTAGTGGAGAAGGATAAGGAGGGAGGAGTGGGGGAAGATGATAAGGAGGGAGGAGTAGTGGAGAAGGATAAGGAGGGAGGAGTGGGGGAAGATGATAAGGAGGGAGGAGTAGTGGAGAAGGATAAGGAGGGAGGAGTGGGGGAAGATGATAAGGAGGGAGGAGTAGTGGAGAAGGATAAGGAGGGAGGAGTGGGGGAAGATGATAAGGAGGGAGGAGTAGTGGAGAACGATAAGGAGGGAGGAGTGGGGGAAGATGATAAGGAGGGAGGAGTAGTGGAGAAGGATAAGGAGGGAGGAGTGGGGGAAGATGATAAGGAGGGAGGAGTAGTGGAGAAGGATAAGGAGGGAGGAGTGGGGGAAGATGATAAGGAGGGAGGAGTAGTGGAGAAGGATAAGGAGGGAGGAGTGGGGGAAGATGATAAGGAGGGAGGAGTAGTGGAGAAGGATAAGGAGGGAGGAGTAGTGGAGAAGGATAAGGAGGGAGGAGTGGGGGAAGATGATAAGGAGGGAGGAGTAGTGGAGAAGGATAAGGAGGGAGGAGTGGGGGAAGATGATAAGGAGGGAGGAGTAGTGGAGAAGGATAAGGAGGGAGGAGTGGGGGAAGATGATAAGGAGGGAAGAGTGGGGGAGAGAGAATGTCTCTTCTGCACTATGGAATATTTTTTTCTAAATCAGATTATGTTCCCAGTCACTTTTAAAAAGAAACCCGAAAGGCAATAATACCAAACATCATGACGAGTTAATAAATATTTGTTATAGCATGACAGAGATTTGTTCAATGTAGTCTTAGCTGATCCAAAAGCAACTAGGCCCGGATGCAATTTTGCTACAATCATGTACTGTCTTTGATATTATTTATTGCAGACAGACAGTAAGTGCAGTACAGCTGTTACATTGTTTGTTACAAGCACAAAAAGTCAGACAGCGTGGTCACAGATAGAGCAATGACAATGGGTTAGTTATTGGTGTGGTTCTGTTAGACCCACATGGTATTTTTGCCGCGAAACTGTGGAGAGGGCGGGACTCGGACTGTTCCATTCCGTATCCGGGGGGAGTTAGAAAGAGACTCAGAGCAGAAACTCATTGTAATCATAATACAACTCAGTTCACTGTCGTTTTCTAACGACTTCTACATACAATTCAAATATTCTGGGCTCACAAAAATAAATTATTAAGCCTGGAAACATATTTGAACTAAACTCGAAACTCAACTACTCCCCTGCTTTTTGAGACAAGTACCTGAAGTCGTGTTGTTTTTTAAAACCATTCATTCATTGATTTTGTTGAGTGAACTGCATGACTTCTGAGAGAAAGAAAACCCGTCTCTCAAACGAGTTAAAATGCTGTTATCAACAAAGGTAAGTTATGTTTAACAGTTGCAACTTTTATATCGTCCCGTTTAGCTAAAACACTGGTGAAATAGCTATACACATGATAAGTCTTGGTGGTATAGTCCAATCCAGGGACCGAAGGCCATTTGCTCCACTTTGGACCAAAACTAAGGAATAAGCTAAATCAAGTCATTTAAATGTCCAGTTGCGAATTTCATCAAATTAAGTATTGATAGCCTGTATCATAGCTAGATGTGCTACAGTATTGTAATGTTAAAATGGCATAGGAATACATTTGGTCCATTGTTTACCTTCTGTTAGTGGGGCACTCTTATTCACACTACGACGCCGCTGCTCTAATGGCCTGATCACCTGTCCATCATCAGACTACTTTCTGGAAAGTACCATATTAAAAGGAGATCCGAGCCAGCACAGTATGGCAGTGATCTCTGTACGCCAGTGTGAAAAGGCTATTATCTAGTACAGTGTAACTTTATCTGTATAGGGGAAACTATAGGATATTTTATTGGAAGTTCATTTTACGTGTCTTTGGTTTTAAAGCGTCAATAAGCAATCCAAACAATAAAGCGTACGCTGCCCGTGTTTCGCTAAAAAGCCGAGGGATGGGGCTGAAGAAAGTTAACCTCTTAAAATGATTGACAGAGCTATGATGCAAGGACTTAACATTCATGCCAGTGATGGAGTCAAGTCCTTCGTGTTACAGTCCGAGTCCTTTATACTCGAGTCACGAGTCCCTTGGAAAATTAGTGCTAAAAGCTGCGCTCCGGCCATTTTTTTTTAAAGCTACATTTCATTACACTGTTGCACATTTGTAAGGCTACATAGATAATACAGCTATCTAACATTTGCTGTTGTAGCTAGTATGTTGAATTATGCATAAGATTTGTTTTTTGACAAGTCTCAACTGGACAAATCACATTGTATTCGTCACAACAACAAAAAACATGCTTCGTAAACAATAGACTAACAGTGAAATACTTACTTACGGGCTGTTCCCAACAACGCAGAGAGGAAGAAAATAGAGAAATAATAGAAAAGTAAAACACAATAATAATAATAATAATAGATACACAATGAATATAACTTGGCTGTATACACTGGGTACCAAGTCGATATGCAGGGGTACGAGGTAATTCAAGTAGATGTGAACATATAACTAAGAATAAAGAGACATAATAAACTAGTAGCAGTGTATGTGTTGAGAGAGAACTTAGTGCAGATAGTCCAGGTAGCTGTTTGGTTAACTACAGTATTTAACTAACTCTTTAGCAGTCTTATGGCTTGGGGATAGAATCTGTTCAGGGTCCTGTTGGTTCCAGACTTGGTGCATCAGTACTGCTTGCCGTGCGGTAGCAGAGAGAACAGTCTATGACTTGGGGGGCTGGAGTCTTATACAATTTTTAGGGCGTTCTTCTGACACCGCCTGATATAGAGGTCCTGGATGGCAGGGAGCTCGGCCCCAGTGATGTACTGGGCTGTACGCACCATGCCCCTGTAGCGCCTTGCGGTCAGATGCCAAGCTGTTGTCAGACCAAGCGGTGATGCAGCCAGTCAAGATGCTCTCAATGGTGCAGCTGTAGAACTTTTTGAGGATCTGAGGGCCTGTCATGGCAAATAATGTCCCCTGGGCAAAAAGTGTCCCCCTCTGCATCACAATGGGATCCGATAAACTATTAGCGTCCGTTGCTATATCAACGGTGTGATGACCTAACGATTAGAATGTTGGAGATCATTACATCCATAATGACGTTCTTTTCATCACCGCTATGCAAACAAGGCTGATTTCTGTGACAATTTCGCTGTTTTAAACAAGTTTTGTTTAGCTAATAAAATGAAAACATTACTTCAAACTACTTTTGGGAACCTTGTTAACATTACAACATGAAATCCAATGGCAAAGAATACATGTAATCTGCTTGATACATTAAAGTTACTTACCTTACAAATTCAGCTAATTTCCACTCCATTCATATGCAAATCATGTTTATATTTTAACCTGCCCTTCCCTTATCTACACTGAAATAATATAATTTCAGTAGTCTGCTATTATGATTCATTTTTGTTCTATCTCGCATAGCTCATTAATACACCCATGTGGTTGAATGAATATAGATAGATATCTATTGTAGGTCTTTAGGAAACAACACGGAATAATGTGGAATAAATAAACACCATCAAAGGATACGTTACAATAATGAACACCTTGTGAAACAGCTGTGAAAACCAACCTGGCAATATTTAAGATTTTCCTATATAAACTTTTATATTTTTTGGCAGAGTTGTGTCATTAATTTATTTTCACAGATTTTTTTTGTTTTGTTTTGTACACTCACATGGCAATCATAGACAAAAAAAACGTAATTCTGGTGTGTGGAATATTGAGGAGGTGGTTGCCGTATGGGTGGGAGGTTCTGCTTGTTCTCAACAGGCAGCCGGTCTTGGACGAGGGAGACTGCGAAGTCCAGGCACTGCTGCTCTCTTTGTTCTGAGTGTTTACAGTGCTCGTGTTTTTAGTTCATCTCTGTATCTCACATATTAAGTTCCCAGGATGACAGAGCAACACAACTTTCTTAGCAGGTAATGACAATAACAGTAGTTGTAGATTATGTAATGAAAAGTTGGAGGGTGGTTGGTATTGGAGGACATCAGGTGGATCCACGTCTGGGTGTTGGGCAGAACCCCTAGGTCCTGGAGAACAGGTAATGGAGGACATCAGGTGGGTCTGGGTGTTGGGCAGAACCCCTAGGTCCTGGAGAACAGGTAATGGAGGACATCAGGTGGGTCTGGGTGTTGGGCAGAACCCCTAGGTCCTGGAGAACAGGTAATGGAGGACATCAGGTGGGTCTGGGTGTTGGGCAGAACCCCCTAGGTCCTGGAGAACAGGTAATGGAGGACATCAGGTGGGTCTGGGTGTTGGGCAGAACCCCCTAGGTCCTGGAGAACAGGTAATGGAGGACATCAGGTGGGTCTGGGTGTTGGGCAGAACCCCTAGGTCCTGGAGAACAGGTAATGGAGGACATCAGGTGGGTCTGGGTGTTGGGCAGAACCCCTAGGTCCTGGAGAACAGGTAATGGAGGACATCAGGTGGGTCTGGGTGTTGGGCAGAACCCCTAGGTCCTGGAGAACAGGTAATGGAGGACATCAGGTGGGTCTGGGTGTTGGGCAGAACCCCTAGGTCCTGGAGAACAGGAGTAGAGTTAAAGGGAACAGAGACAGAGACGTAAACACACAGGTTACACTTTACTGTGAGAAATGTTGATGGATTAGTTCAGTGTTATAAATGGAAGATATGTACTTTTCAACACTTTTGGAAGGTATAGCCTACCTCAAGCTGGTCCCCCTCCGACAGAGAATCAGACTGATCCGAACTCGCTGGTTCTGGTGGATAGGAAGATTGTTGGCTTCCACCGAGAAAACCCTAGGAAGACAAAGAGAAAAACATCACTGTTAGGGAAACACAAACTAGCTTCAGGTTATTTTGTGTGCAAATGCAAATAGTTATCTGAGAGTTTTTATATTCAGCTTAACAGATGGTGACGCCAGCTAGGAACGAAAGAGCAGTGGGGTTTCCCAGGTCTCGTCTTCCTTTCATCCTTCTTCCAAACCAAGTCATTCGCCCGGATGTCGTAGCACTTGGTTCCCTTCTTGATTCTGCTCCGGTAGCTCACCTTTTGTTTCTCCTGCGTCTTCTCCATGTTCAGTCTCACCTTGACTGATAACAGGAAGAAATGCAATTCTATTTCATATTACAATTACATTTCTTACATATCTTTTGGAGGGCAAGAAAATACATGAACAGCGTGGCAAGGTGGTGCCTGAAGGTGGTGCCTGAAGGTGGTGCCTGAAGGTGGTGCCTGAAGGTGGTGCCTGGAGGTGGTGCCTGGAGGTGGTGCCTGGAGGTGGTCCCTGAAGGTGGAGCCTGGAGGTGGTGCCTGGAGGTGGTGCCTGGAGGTGGTGCCTGGAGGTGGTGCCTGGAGGTGGTGCCTGGAGGTGGTGCCTGGAGGTGGTGCCTGGAGGTGGTGCCTGGAGGTGGTGCCTGAAGGTGGTCCCTGAAGGTGGTGCCTGAGCGTTCTGATCTGGTTCAACAACTTCCACCACATCAGATGGGGTTTCAGTGATCTGAAACATTATACAGAAATAGCAATAGACCAACAACAACACTGAGTCAATCACACAAACTCAGCAAAAAAAGAAACCGTACTCCCTGTAGTGCTGTCTTAGGCGTCTCACAGTATGTATTGTCCGTACTGTGAGACGCCTAAGACAGCGCTACAGGGAGACAGGATGGACAGCTGATCGTCCTCACAGTGGCAGACCACGTGTAACAACACCTGCATAAGGATCGGTACATCCGAACATCACACCTACGGGACAGGTACAGGATGGCAAAAACTGCCCGAGTTACACCAGGAACGCACAATTCCTCCATCAGTGCTCAGACTGTCCACAATAGGCTGAGAGAGGCTGGGCTGAGGGCTTGTAGGCCTGTTGTAAGGCAGGTCCTCACCAGACATCACCGGCAACAGCGCCACGTATGGGCAAAAACCCACCGTTGCTGGACCAGACAGGACTGGCAAAAAGTGCACTTCACTGAGTCGCGGTTTTGTCTCACCAGGGGTGATGGTTGGATTTGCGTTTATCGTCGAAAGAATGAGCGTTACACCGAGGCCTGTACTTTGGAGTTGGATCGATTTGGAGGTGGAGGGTCCGTCGTGGTCTGGGGCGGTGTGTCACAGCATCATCGGACTGAGCTTGTTGTCATTGCAGGCAATCTCAACGCTGCGCGTTACAGGGAAGACGTCATTCTCCCTCATGTGGTACCCTTCCTGCAGGCTCATCCTGACATGACCCTCCAGCATGACAATGCCACCAGCCATATTGCTCTTTCTGTGCGTGACATTCCTGTCTTGCAGGAAATCAGTGTTCTGCCTTGGCCAGCGAAGAGCCTGGATCTCAATCCCAGTTAGCACGTCTGGAACCTGTTGGATTGGAGGGTGAGGGCTAGGGCCATACCCCCCAGAAATGTTTGGGAACTTGCAACTTTGGGAACCTTTAAGCAACACGTGACAGATTGAAACATTGTGTGCTCTCTGATTATAACATTCATTGAAATCATAATAATTTCAGATATAATAGAATGTGATTGATAAACAAAAGGTTATTTCACTAGCCCAGCTGTCCACCTCCTAGACAATTCCCCGTCAGAAGATGTGTAGGTTGATTTTGGCAATCATGCGTTTCACTCCGAAACGGCCAGCATGCATCTCGGTCAGCACGGCCTCCTCCTCCTCCTTAGTGAAAATCCCCCTCCTGTGTGGCTGGCCATCCTTCCCTCGTAGGTACATGTGATTGCCTAACAAGTTGGAAGAGAAGAGTTGTTGAAATACTCAAGTCTAAGTACATTTACACTGCTGTCTTTGTCTGTTTCTCTCAGTTATTTTTCTGTCTTCCTCCCCCTCTCTCACTTTCATCCTTTCTTTCTCACTTCCTTCCTCCCCTCCCTCTCTGTGTCTGTCTAGTGAAGATGCCTAGTTAAGGGCAGTGAGTTACCATAATTGCTTACTATCCATTTGATTGATCAGGTTTAACTTATAACTAGACACCTCAATGTGACAGACATAACTATATCAGTGGAGGCTGCTGAGGGGAGGACGGCACATAATAATGTCTGGAATGGAGTCGGTGGAATGGTATCAACCACATGGAAACCACATAGTTGATACCATTCCATTTACTCCATTACAGACATTATTATGAGCCATCCTCCCCTCAGCAGCCTCCACTAAACTATATGTATAGCTAGCAACGTGTAGATGACCAACTAGCTAGATGGAAAATGGTTGTACATAGCTAAATCCGTAGAAGTTAATTTCTCTGAATGTTGCACCTGTTGTCGAGGTCAGTGGTGCCTTCATAGTACTTCGCCTGGTTGAAAAGATCAAATGAGATCTCCCTGAGGGATGCCATTGAAGTGCAAGCTACATACAAACAGGAACACTTACAGTAGCTAGCTAACGTTAGCTAAATAAAACTGTCTGGCTAGCAGACTAGGCAGGCTGAGGTAAATAAGTAGAATTACAGTAGCTAGCTAACGTTAACTAAATAAAACTGCCTGGCTAGCAGACTAGGCAGGCTGAGGTAAATAAGTAGAATTACAGTAGCTAGCAACGTCAATCTAAAAATAGCTTCATTTCTTCCTATTTCACAGTATTTTATTATATAGACAAATATATGGTATTTTCGGTCTTCTGAAACAGCAGGTTGTCACCGTCAAAAACAACATCCTTGGAGAGCAATTCTGATGTGATAATTTTGCATGGACTGAGCGAGCGCTTATGAGGTGAAATAGAACTAGGACTGCCCGTGTCCTCTTTCCTTCGCGATCACTACGAGGTAAAATAGAGCCAAGCAACCAGCACAGCAGTGGACGCTTAGGTTCATTACCTAATCCGGTCAGAATTTTGCAAATTCTAGCAACAGAAGCTAGAACTCATCGAATCCCATTGTGACGCAGGTTGGGGGGCACTTTTTTACATGACTGCTCCATGCCGAATCTTTTCAGCCTCCTGAGGGGGAAAAGGCGTCCAGCCCTTTTCATGACTGTGTTGGTGTGTGTGGACCATGATAGATCCTTAGTGATGTGGACACAGAGGAACTTGAAGCTCACAACCTGCTCCATTACAGCCCTGTGAATGGGGATGTGCTCGGGCCCCTGTTTTTTGTAGTCCACGATCAGCTCCTTTGTCTTGCTGACGTTGAGGGAGAGGTTGTTCTGGCACCACACTGCCAGGTCTCTGACCTCCCTATAGGCTGTCTCATCACCGTCTGTGATCAGGCTTACCACCACCGCTTTGTCATCAAACTTTGATGGTGTTGGAGTCATGTGCAGCCACACAGTTGTGGGTGAACAGGGAGTACAGGAGGGGACTAAACATTCAACCCTGAGGGGCCCCCGTGTTGAGGGTCAGCATGGCAGATGTGTTGTTGCCTACCCTTACTGCCTGAGGGCGGCCCGTCAGGAAGTCCAGGATCCAGTTGCAGAGGGAGGTATTCAGTCCCAGGGTCCTTAGCTTAGTGATGCGCTTTGAGGGCACTATGGTGTTGAACGCTGAGCTGTAGTCAATGAACAGCATTCTCACATACTTTAGGTGTTCCTCTTGTTCAGGTGGGAAACGGCAGTGTGTCCAATAGAGATTGCGTCATCTTTTGATATTTTGGGGCAGTATTCGAATTGGAGTGGAACCAGGGTGTCTGGGATGATGGTGTTGCTATGAGCCATGACCAGCCTTTCACAGCATTTCATGGCTACAGATGTGAGTGCTACGGGGCGATAGTCATTTAGACAGGTTACCTTGGCATTTCTTAGGCACAAGGACTATGGTGGTCTGCTTGAAACATGTAGGTATTACAGACTCAGACAGTGAGAGGTTGAAAATGTCAGTGAAGACACTTGCTAGCTGGTCAGCGCATGCTCCGAGTACACATCCTGGTATTCCGTCTGGCCCTGCGTCCTTGTGATTGTTAACCTGTTTAAAGGTCTTACTCACATCGGCTATGGAGAGCGTGCTCACACAGTTGTCCGGAACAGCTGGTGCTCTCATGCATGATTCAGTGTTGCTTACCTCGACGCGAACATAGAAGTCATTCAGCTTGTCTGTTAGGCTCGCGTCACTGTGCAGCTCGCTGCTGGGTTTCCCTTTTGTAATCCATGATAGTTTGCAAGCTTTGCCACATCCGATGAGCGTCAGAGCCGGTTTCGATCTTAGTCCTGTAATGACACTTTGCTTGTCGGATGGTGGAGCGGGATTTCTTATAAATGCCCGGATTAGTTTCCCACTCGTTGAAAGTATCAGCTCTAGCCTTTAGCTCAGTGCGGGTGTTGCTCGTAATCCATGGCTTCTGGTTGGGATATGTACGTACGGTCACTGTGGGGACGTTGTCGATGCACTTATTAATGAAGCCGTTGACTGTGGTAAACTCCTCAGTGCCATTGGATGAATCCCGGAACATATTCTAATCTACGCTATTGAAACAGTCCTGTAGTTTAGCGTCTGCTTCATCGGATCACTCCCTGTTTGAGCTATTGCTGGTAAGCAGGAATCGGGAGGATAGTCAAGTGGAGTCATGAAAATGGTGACTTCGCTCCGGGTCCTGGAGTTGAGTATTACAACGCTGATCCATGCCATCAAAATGATCATTTGAACCATGTTTTAAGGCGTGTAAAGAACATTTTAAGGACACCTTGCTAATATTGAGTTGCGCACCTCCCCTTTGCCCTCAGAACAGTCTCAATTCATCAGAGCATGGACTCTACAAGGTGTCCAAAGTGTTCCACAGGGATTCTGGCCCATGTGGACTCTAATGCTTCCCACAGTTGTCAAGTTGGTTGGATGTCCTTTGGGTGGTGGACCATTCTTGATACACACGGAAAACTGTTGAGCGTGTGAAACTCGGCAGCGCTGCAGTTCTTGACACAAACCGGTGCGCCTGACACCTACTACCATACCCCGTTCAATGGCACACAAGCCATGTCTCAAGGCTCAAAAATCCCCTTCATTTACACTGATGTGTAGTGGATTTATCAAGTGACATCAATAAGGGATCATAGCTTTCACCTGGATTCACCTGGTCAGTCTGTCATGGAAAGAGCAGGTGTTCCTAATGTTACCGCCCTGTATTCTTCATATAGTGTTTGTTTACATTTACAATGTTTACAAACATTGAAGTTAAACAAGCTTATATTTTGGGTTCTGATGGGGTACGACAGTTAAACTAAGCTAATGAAGCATTTAGAAGTTATATTCTTTTAAGAATCAATAGGTACATATCAGAAATTGAAAATTCAAAAAATGTATGTATCAAATGCAGATTGCCCTTTTTTAATCTGTTGCCCCTCCCCTAGACCCCCAGGGCCCTGGCGGCCATCTTTGAGAGTCCCAGTGATGACGAGGACTTCCTGGGTTTCGCCGTGCCAGTGCTGAGTGACAGCGAGTCAGACAGCCTAGCCTCCGAGGACTCTGGGAAGCCGGTTGGTAGCTGTTGATCATTACCCCCCCCCCCCCCCCACACACACACACACACTGCAATCGTTGTTTATTTATTCTGCTACAATTAACTCTTGAAATTATCCATCCATCTCTTTCCCTCTCCAGGCCATGTCTTTCAGGTCAAAGTTTGTGACCTCTGAGTTGGTTAGTCTGTTTAGCCATTCCGACAATGAGGGGGAGGAGTTTGAGGGCTTCAGTGAGGAAGAGGAGAAGAGGGGTTCCAGAAGCAGGACGAAGGCTATGGTGCTGAGACCTAACTTGTTCTCTCTTCTCTCCTGTCCTCTCTCCTGTTCTCCTGTTCTCTCCAGTGGTATGTGCATATGAGGATTCTTGGTTATAACATGACTCATCTTTCTTCTTTTCTCTCATTCTGTCGTTTCAGTGCATAGCGGAGGAGAGTGATGAGGACACAGGGTTCTACTCCGAGGGGGAGGAGCCAGACACACACAAGAGGAAGAGTCTCTGTGTTGCCTTCAGGTGAGTGTACCTGTGTGTACCTGTGTGTCAGGGTTTTTGTTAGCCGGCTTTTTGCTTTTTAGCCTGGAAGTACCAGTCGATGGAAATACATGTTTGAATTATACTGAATATTCTGCTTCAGGTTTCCCACAAAAAGACTCTCTGCCCAGAAAGGGGAGGCACCAATCAACGCCGCCCCTCCGGAGAGGAGAACCAATGAGAGGCTGCATCTGAAAAGGGGTTTGTCTCAGGAGTCCAGTGGGAGGGAGACACAGGGTCAGAAACCGCCGCCCCAAAAAGGGGCGGTAGGAAAAGAGACCACGGAGGTCGAGTCGCGGGTTCTAAATAAACGAGCCAAGAACATCCAGGAGAACAAAGCCATGGTACGTGACCTCTAACCCTTGACCAGGGTCGTGTCCCTTAGTCAGAAATACTACTGAACCCAAACCCTCTGTTCCACTTCCTTTCACTCCTCTGATTCCTGTCTCTTGTTGTTATTATTGTGTGTATTAGAAGTGTCTTCTCATCCTCTGGTTTGCTGTTGTTGTCCTAGTTGGCCAAGCTGTTTGCTGACCTGACCAACATGTCTGAAGTCACCTCGTCTCCTACCGTGAGTACTTTCCACACTAGACTGAGCTACAGTTTGATCGAGATTTAATTTACAGGCTCGTTCCACCAAATTAGGTGCCTTTTTTGAGTAGTGTAACACGTTTTAGATTATGGTAATTCATACTAACTGAACCTGCAGGTTGAGGATGCAATGTGAGAAGGAAAAGTTTTTTTTCTTCTCACAAAATGTTAACATTCTGTGATTTTTAAAGAGCACATGTTTAATAAATAAAAAAAGTTTCCCTGTCTCAAAAGATAGGGGGGAAAAAACATTAACTGACAAATATAAAATAACAGGCTTGACCGTAACAGGGTTGACGACTTCATCTTAAATCATCCGTAAATCCCCTTGTGGCAGGGGGAATGAAAGGGTGTTGTGTGGCAGGGGGAATGAAAGGGTGTTGTGTGGCAGGGGGAATGAAAGGGTGTTGTGTGGCAGGGGGAATGAAAGGGTGTTGTGTGGCAGGGGGAATGAAAGGGTGTTGTGTGGCAGGGGGAATGAAAGGGTGTTGTGTGGCAGGGGGAATGAAAGGGTGTTGTGTGGCAGGGGGAATGAAAGGGTGTTGTGTGGCAGGGGGAATGAAAGGGTGTTGTGTGGCAGGGGGAATGAAAGGGTGTTGTGCGGCAGGGGGAATGAAAGGGTGTTGTGCGGCAGGGGGAATGAAAGGGTGTTGTGCGGCAGGGGGAATGAAAGGGTGTTGTGTGGCAGGGGGAATGAAAGGGTGTTGTGTGGCAGGGGGAATGAAAGGGTGTTGTGTGGCAGGGGGAATGAAAGGGTGTTGTGTGGCAGGGGGAATGAAAGGGTGTTGTGTGGCAGGGGGAATGAAAGGGTGTTGTGTGGCAGGGGGAATGAAAGGGTGTTGTGCGGCAGGGGGAATGAAAGGGTGTTGTGCGGCAGGGGGAATGAAAGGGTGTTGTGCGGCAGGGGGAATGAAAGGGTGTTGTGCGGCAGGGGGAATGAAAGGGTGTTGTGCGGCAGGGGGAATGAAAGGGTGTTGTGCGGCAGGGGGAATGAAAGGGTGTTGTGTGGCAGGGGGAATGAAAGGGTGTTGTGTGGCAGGGGGAATGAAAGGGTGTTGTGTGGCAGGGGGAAAGAAAGGGTGTTGTGTGGCAGGGGGAAAGAAAGGGTGTTGTGTGGCAGGGGGAAAGAAAGGGTGTTGTGTGGCAGGGGGAAAGAAAGGGTGTTGTGTGGCAGGGGGAAATGAAAGGGTGTTGTGTGGCAGGGGAAATGAAAGCGTGTTGTGTGGCAGGTAGGGCAAAATAAATAAAGGTGAAATAAAAACTAATTGTATGCAAGCATCACAATTGTTTTATTTATTGTTAAAACATTTAGAAGGAATAATTTCACAAAACAAAAGTTCAGTTCACGTAACAGGGTTGATTTTATTGGGGGGGGGTTTTTCATCTTAAAATGAATCACTAATCACACAAAATAAATAATAAGCAACAAAATAACTAGGGCTTTACAATGATGGTGAAAACTTGGGTAAATGTTTGGGTTAAAATCTTCCTAGAAGTCACAGAAGATGCACAGAGGGACACTTCATTATTCATATAAAAAAATCTGATTTATTGAATTTTCCATGTGGCCTATATTAAAGGTCACTTCATTTAATATAATATTGGTGGACAATTTCTACTTAAAATATTGAAAGGGATTCCAGGCTGTGTCACAACCGGGAGTCCCATGGGGCGGCTCACAATTGACCCAGCGTCTTCCGGGTTAGGGGAGGGGTTGACCGGGAGGATTTTACTTGGTTCATCGCACTCTAGCGACTCCTTGTGGCGGGCAGGGTGCCTGCAGGCTGACTCTGGTTGAACAGTGTTTCCTCCGACAGGTTGGTAGGGCTGGGTTCCGGGTTAAGCGGGCGGGTGAAACACGGCTTGGCGGGTCATGTTTCGGAGGACACATGACTCGACCTTCGCCTCTCCCGAGCCTGTTGGGGAGTTGCAGCGATTAGACAAGATCGTAATCATGAAAAAGGCGGTAAAAATGTCAAACATAATAATAATATCAAAGGGACAAAAAGCACTCATTTCGTAGAACGACACCACTAGATTGCAATCCGACTGAATCTGTAAATCACCTTGCGTCCCATAGATTAGTGACGCTGCACCTCGTCTGGCTCAAGCTGATCCTCCTCAAACGTGCTGACATTCTCAGGTGACTCATGACTTCTGGGTGTTGTGGTCCTGACTGTTGCGTTGTGGGTGTTGTGTTCCAGAAGAAGAGGCGTGTGAGTGAGAAGCCGCCCCCTCGTAGACGCGGTGTGTGTGAGGGGAACGAGAGGAGGAACCCATCGCGTGCGGCCAGACCGCCAGAGAAGTTTGGGGTGGAGGAGCGCAGTACCTCCCCTTCACGACACGACCGATCCGTGAGGACTATCGACGTCGGGAAACTACTGGAGGTACACGTAAACACCAGTAGAGGCTGCTAACAGGAGGACGGCTCATGGCGCTAATGGAATGGCATCAAACACATGGTACCATTCCACTGATTCCGCTCCAGCCATCACCACGAGCCCTTCCTCCCCATTTTAAGATGCCACCAACCTCCTGTCACACACACGCACACACACACACATATTTATTATGCACACACTAGACACACCCTTTGATCATTGTGATTGGACCTGTGTGTGTGTGTGTGTGGCCAGGTGGACGAGCTGGGTAGAAGCAGGAAGAAGAGTAGGGCGAGCAGCGGGAAGAAGAGGAGAATTACCCATGTGAGATCAGTGGATGAAATCACAGAGGAAGAGCTGGACAACGTGGCGCAACGCGCCAAAGACAAGATACTGGACAAGGACCACGTAAGACACACACACACACACACACACAGCAAGGCTTTTACAGTCATCACTTTTCATCAGCTGCTCAGTTGTACTGTCTACCGCATCTCCTGTGATAGAGATGGATCTGATGTGTGTGTCTATATCAGGGCAGCACGTGTCACCAGTGCAGACAGAAAACTCTGGACACCAAGACGGTCTGTCGTAGTGGAGTGTGTATAGGGGGCAAAGGTCAGTTCTGTGGGCCCTGTCTGAGGAACCGCTACGGAGAGGACGTACACACCGCCCTGCTAGACCCGGTCAGTACACACACAGCCCTGCTAGACCCGGTCAGTACACACACCGCCCTGCTAGACCCGGTCAGTACACACACCGCCCTGCTAGACCCGGTCAGTACACACACCGCCCTGCTAGACCCGGTCAGTACACACACCGCCCTGCTAGACCCGGTCAGTACACACACCGCCCTGCTAGACCCGGTCAGTACACACACCGCCCTGCTAGACCCGGTCAGTACACACACCGCCCTGCTAGACCCGGTCAGTACACACACCGCCCTGCTAGACCCGGTCAGTACACACACCGCCCTGCTAGACCCGGTCAGTACACACACAGCCCTGCTAGACACCAAATATTTTGTTTCAGCACTAAATCCATGTCTTTTTCCTCTTGTTCTCGCTCTCTCTCTCTGTATCCTTCTCGCTCTCTCTCTCTGTATCCTTCTCGCTCACGCTCTCTCTGTATCCCTCTCGCTCTCTCTCTGTATCCCTCTCTCTCTCTCGCCCTCCCACTCTATTTCTCCCTCCCTCTGTATCTTTCTCCCTCCCTCTCTCTTTCTTTCTCCCTCTGTATCTCTCTCTCCCCGTCTGTCTCTGTCTCCCCCTCTGTCTCCAGGACTGGGAGTGTCCTCTGTGCAGAGGAATCTGTAACTGCAGTCTGTGTCGACGAAGAGAAGGACGCTGTGCAACCGGACAGCTGGTCCATTTGGCTCAACACAAGGGCCACAGCAACGTCCAAGATTACCTGGAGAGGTAGGTGTGTGTGTGTGGTGTGTGTGTGTGTGTGTGTGTGTGTGTGTGTGTGTGTAAATATTGGTTTGAGCCAATAAAGGTTGTTTAAAATAAAAAAATCTCTATTTTTCTACCTTTCTCTCTCCACAGCATCCAGAAAGATCTTAGAGCCTAGAGACAAGCAGACAGCGCCCCCGTTGGTTAGTAATAATCTCTCCTTTCCCCTGAAGTGTACACTCGTTCACTTCTTCCCACAAATCTGAAAGCATTGGATTGGAGGAGGCATGGGATAAAAGAGGTTTCCACCATATTTCTTACACCAGTCATTCCCCTATAAATCAATAAATGGAAGTGAACAAGTGCACACTTTGTAAGGAAGGTGAGATAATTAGGACGTAGTCACACTGACGCACATTGTCCTGCTTTAATACCGCCACAGTTCAGACTAGAACCCAGGGTGTTCCTCAACCTCTGCCACAGGTCCCTCTGACACCTTATTTAATCACAGTCATGTTCAGTAGGTACACGACGCTTTGAAACAGGAGGTAGTACCTGACATTCTGCAGTAAGAACATACTTATGTAAGTATGTTCTTAAGTATTTAAGAACATACTTAAGTTTTTATTTGGACAGTGAAGCAGAAACTTTTAATTTATGTCTATCCACCATTTTGGATTTGAGATCAAATGTTTTATGAGGCGACAGTACAGAATGCAGGGGTTCGAACCGGTTCAGGGAACAGAACCTAAATCCTGAAAATAACAAAAATGTTCAAGGAACAGAATCAGAACTGGGAACAAAAGTAACCTATACTGTTCCGGAACAGACCCGTTATTTTAAAAGCATGGGAACTGGTTAATAAATGTTCCAGGATTATTTATTTTTTTGTCCCACAAAAATGTAAAAAAGCACCTTTTGCAAAGCCCACCCTCTGTCAATCAAACTTCATCCAGCGTCTGCCTGCCAGCTGAAAATCATTACCTATGTGTGTGTGCATGTAGTCTACCAACAATGCTTTAATAGGTTTTAAGAAAAGATAAAAGTAACAAATAATTCAACAGCAGCAGTAAAATAACAAGCGAGGCTATATACAGGGGGTACCGGTACAGAGTCAATGTGCGGGGGCACCGGTTAGTCGAGGTAATTGTGGTAATATGTACATGTTGGTAGAGTTATTATAGTGACTATGTGTAGATAATAAACAGAGAGTAGCAGCAGCGTAAAAGAGGGGTCTGGGTAGCCCTTTGATTAGCTGTTCAGGAGTCTTACGGCTTGTGGGTAGAAGCTGTTAAGAAGCCTTTTGGACCTAGACTTGACGCTCCGGTACCGCTTGCCGTGTGATAGCAGAGAAAACAGTCTATGGCTAGGGTGGCTGGAGTCTGACAATTTGTAGGGCCTTCCTCTGACACCGCCTGGTATAGAGGTCCTGGATGGCAGGAAGCTTGGCTTCAGTTATGTACTGGGCCATATGCACTACCCTCTGTAGTGCTTTGCGATCGAAGGCCGAGCAGTTGCCATACCAGGCAGTGATGCAACCAGTCAGGAGACTCTCGATGGTGCAGCTGTAGAACCTTTTGAGGACCTGTGCCACATCTTTTCAGTCTCCTGAGGGGGAATAGACTTTGTTGTGCCCTCTTCACGACTGTCTTAGTGTGTTTGGACCATGATAGTTTGTTGGTGATGTAAACACCAAGGAACTTGAAGCTCTCAACCTGCTCCACTACAGCCGATGATCGTAAAATGGCAGCCATCTCCGTTGGCGCCATTAGTCATGTGGCGCCGAAGAAGATGGCTGTAGCATCGCTCTGGCCATCACACATGTAAACAACTTTAGCTTGCCCACTCTTTAGCAAGCTGCTCTATCCGCAGTTAGTTTGGTTCGAACCGGTTCAGAACTTTATTTTGCTGGTCGTAGTTTTTTTTAAATTATGGATCTGTTCAGAACGAAACAATTGGAAATGTAAACTTTTATTTAAGGGTATTTTCATACATATCTGTTTTTACCGTTTTAAAAATGAAAGCACTTTATGTATCTAGCCCCCCCCCATTTTGAAGATGTCGTAAGTATTTGGACAAATGCGCTTATATTTGTATTAAAGTAGTCAAGTTTAGTAGGTGGTTTCATATTCCTAGCACACAATGACTACATCAAGCTTGTCACTCTACAAACTTGTTGTATGCGTTTGTAGTTTGTTTTGGTTGTGTTTGAGATTGTTGTGCCCATTTAGAAATGAGTGGGTAAGAGGTATAAATATCGTAAAATGCTGAACTCAGCCGTTATTGGTGATAGAGAGGTTAGCATATCTTAGGGGGTATTATCTTTGTGCCTCTAACTTTCTCACTCATCATTATTCACCATTTAATTCATGATTATCCATAATCGTGGTAGCATCCACATTAATGTAGTGTTCAGAAATGTATTCTGTTCTTATTTACAATAAAAGTGACTCCAAAAGGACGCAATAGGTTATTTAACATTTGATCTCAAATCTCAAAATGCTGGAGTATAAGAGCCAAATGAAACGTTTTATATATGTAGGGGAGTGTATATTTACCATTTGCAGAATGTTTTGCTATGGTGTGTCCTACTGAACACAGCCCAGGAAAACCATAACTTGTGTGATCACTGCTACTTAAAAGGTTGAGTGACACTGATGGACATATGTGGTTCAGCATTTTGACAGGCAGCTCAATTCTGATCCTTTTTTTTCCCCACTAATTGGTCTTTTGACCAATCAGATCAGCTCTTAAAAATATTTTGTGAAAAGATCTAATGTGATTGGTCAGAACACCAATTAGAGGGGAGAAAAGGTCAGAATTGGTCTGGCTGTCTAAATGCAACTTTACTACTACTTATTTGTTTTTATGTACGTTGACTTTTGATGTTGATGGGTTACTTTTCTATGTGGGTTAAGACAATGCTGTTGCTTGTAGCATCGACAACAGATGTTGTAAAATAGTAATGAATGGTTTAACACTTTATTTTTTATTAATCATATTTTTATGCAACAACAGTGAGGCAGTGGAGTCAAACTTTTTATTAGATGTGGGATGAAGCGGAGGGTAAAAACACACAAAATTGCCTAAATTTATTTGGAAAATAACATTTACACACTTACTATTACGCTAAATTAGCATAGTTAGTGTTTACATTACTAGAGAGTTTACCCACCTATTTTACCACTACGTCCCTGATAGTAAGACCTTTCACTGAACAGGACCGGGACATCTTCACTCTGGGTTAGAGTGTCTCCTAAATTACTCAAACGTGAATATAGACCATAGCCGATACCTTTGGCGTGTACTGTACTGTTTTTAATACACTTTATTATAAAAAAAAAGTTTTAAGACTGCCTCTAACAGTGGACACTTTGCATCTGAATAAAGAACTGAAGTTATGTTTACTGGCTGGTTTCTGTCTATTTGTGTGTTTGACAATGGCTTTATTAGCAGTTTGGAGTGTCTAGATAGATGTAATTCTTAATGTCTGTAGTAGCTGACCTGACCCAATTCACATAGAAATGTGAGTTATAGATCTGTCATTCTCAAAAGGATAGCTTTTGGGTGGAGTTATCTTTTGGTATTTGTTTCATTAATCCATTGTTGATATAGTGCCAAGATGTTTTGCATGTCATCAATCAAGTTTTTAAGATGTATAACTTACAAAATACAGAAATACAGCTGGTTTGATGCATTTTGCATCATATGAAAATGTATTTTGAAAGTGATACAGTATATTTTGAAAACTTGATTGCTGACATGCAAAACATGTTGGGATTATATCAACAATGGACTAATGAAACAAATACCAAAGAATTGTTTTGGGTGGAATTTTCCAGGAAGTTATGTTTTTTTGTGTCTTACTTTCAGTTTTGTGCGCTAGCTTCAAACAGCTGAAAATATGTTTTTGGTTATGGAAAATATTTCACAGTGGTTTAGATGGTACAATGATCCTCTACACTATATTTGCTTCTTTAGTCACAATAACCTAAAAATAGGCAATGCAACCAGGAAATGGCAGAGCTGTTTCTGAATAGTGCACCTTTTAATGGCTGTGGTAGCAGTTTGGGGTTTGTATAGATGGATAGATGTAATCCTTAATGGCTCTAATAGCAGTTTGGGACATCTAGCACAGGAGGTTGGTGGCACCTTAACAGACTCGTGGTAATGACTGGAGCGGAATCGGGATTATCAAATACATGAAACGCATGGTTTCCAGGTGTTTTGATGCCATTCCTTTTGCTCTGTTCCAGCCATTGTCATGAGCTGTCCTCCCTTCAGCAGCCTCCTGTGGCATCTAGATAGTTGGATGTAATCCTTGAGGGGTAGTGAAGAAGAGCACATTCAAGGGGAACGGGGGGAGAATGTTGTTGTAGGGTAATGAGAGTGTGCTAACAACCAGGTACATTCCCTGTGTTGGGTTTAAACTGAGTTGAATGTACGGGAGGGGTTTTTGTGTGTGTGTGTGACTTTTGGTAAATTCATAGACACTGTTACACACCAGTTATAATGGCTGTTCCACAGATCGAGTGAGAGACAGACCGCTGTGAGTGAGACTGATCCTAATAAGGGAGAACTTATGATAAAGAAACAGAAAGAGATACTGATAAACAGACAGAGGGAGACCAAGACTGGCCCTTATGAGATGGGGAGAAATACGGACCTGTATAATAAAGGAGAGGAGGGAGAAAGACATCCTTATGCTAGAGAGAGAGAGGGAGACAGAGACTGGCCCTTATAAACTGAGCTGCACTTCCTAACCTCCTGCCAAATGTATGACCATATTAGAGACACATATTTCCCTCAGATTACACAGACACACAAAGAATTTGAAAACAAATCCAATTTTGATAAACTCCCATATCTACTGGGTGAAATACCACAGTGTGCCATCACAGCAGCAAGATTTGTGACCTGTTGCCACTAGAAAAGGGCAACCAGTGAAGAACAAACACCATTGTAAATACAACCCATATTTATATTGATTTAATTCCCCTTTTAGCTATTCACACATCGTTATAACACAGTACATAGCCATTATATGACATTTGAAATGTCTATTCCTTTGAAACGTTTGCGTAATGTTTACTGTTAATTTTTTATTGTTTATTTCACTTTTATCTATTTCACTTTCTTTGGAAGTGTAAACATGTTTCCCATGCCAGTAAAGCCCTTGGAATTGAATTGAGAAGCTCTTATAAAGAAGAGAACGGAATAACCTGCACCAGCCCAAAGCTGCTGTTCCCTCTAGATAGCACAGCCACAAATTCAAAATGGGCTATATTGTAAAAATGAATGAAAATTTAAAAAAATGTGCTTTTGCGTCTTACGGTTAGGGTTAGTCATACGGTTAACGGTGTGGTTAAAGTTAGGTTTAAAGTCTGATTTTAAGAAGAACAATTTTAGAAATAGGCGGGGTTTATGACTGTGTGGCTGTGTTAACTAGTGACGAGCCAACCCAGCTGACCGCAAAGCAGGCTGGAAGATGGAGTCCCCGCCGCCATAACACATTTTGAAGGCGAGGCTTCGCCAAATACAACTCCCATCTCAACCCTCGCAGACCGAGTATGCCATCCAATCTGAATATGTGGGAGGAGCACACCGCCCACAAAAAATCCACAGATATCTATCTGTCTCCAGATGCAATTATACAGTGCAACTATAAAGAATGGACATAAAATAGTGCTATTTATAAGGGGTGTTTTTGCATGAAGATCGTTGGAAAGGCTTGTTCTAGGCTACCTAGCGACAGAAACAGCAGCGGCAGAAAGAGAGGCGAGAGAGGGGTGTTGGGTAAATGAAAGTGGGTGGGCCTACCGCGAACACACACACTACCAACTTCGATCAGGATACATTTATGCAAACACTTGATTTTTTTCCCGTTAATATAATTTACGCGCGACGGTCGTTAAAGTGTGTTTTCGGTTGGTTTTGAGGGGCGTCGGGCGCGGACAACGGACTCTTCCCTGTTATAACGGGAGGTTTGATTGTTGCTCGAGCTTGGTACCGCCCTTCCTGGCGGTGGGTGGTTTCGGTGCTAACCGGAGCGACGCCACAGCCCCAGCGCGAGCCATTCGCGGAGAAAATAGGCCGTCCTTCCCCGGTGCTTCAGCCGGCCTTTCTCCCGTAGCCTCTCCTCTCCGGTTTATGAATGCGTTATGAGTGGTAGGTACCCTCCCCCTCTCTTGTCCGTCTCCACCCTCTCTCCCACTCTTTCTGCGCACGTAGCCTGCCTGATATCCAGAATAACCCTTTGAGGAAATAGCGTTATCCTAAATAAGAGACAACAGCCTACATGTTTCCACAACTGATCTGTTTCATTGTAATACAGTCTCTAATAAGGTTCCGATCACTGCATATGCCTTCAGGGCCAGGAGTTGAACCATATGATGCAACTACACTGTTATAAAACCACGTGCAGGGAAATAACGGCATCGTATATCCCTTCACTCACAGTGGTATTGATAAAGGTGATCGCTAATCACTCAGTCCTAGAGTGATAGTCTTTTGATTGTTGATCAAGTATTGTCTGATTTGATGGTTCTCAGATCAGATGACTGAAGTGTCGGGATCAGAAGAAGGGAAACCAGGCAAGAAAGGCAAACGTTCTGGATCACAGGTAGACTGGACCCCGCCCCCAGACACATACAACCCACTTCCGGGTTCTGTATAGAGGCCAAGTTCAGAGGATTGCACAATGTCTTTCAACACCAATAATGGACTTGTGTCTTTGCCTCAATGTCTATGAGATATGCATATTACTGTATAAGAGTGAATATGTATTTTATATTTTTCAGAGCTTTTCCATAGCATGTGTTCTGACAGGGTTTGACTCTAGTGTTGATGTAGACTTTTGTAGCTTCTGTAAAAAAATAAAAATAACACTAGCCGTCTCTACAGACAGATTTCCAAGTGTGCTGTGCATGTGTGTGACATTAAATATTTGCCCACGACCTAGTTCCTTTTCTCTGAGTGAGAGTGAGAGGGCGGAGAGAGAGGGAGGCTTCTCTTCCGCTGCTCTGAGAGAACAGAGAAATGTGTCTCTCACACCCACAGTCACTTCCTGTAATACTACCCACTTCTATTGCTCTCTACTGTCTCTCTTTCACTTCTCTCTCTCTGTGTCTCTCAATTCAATTTAAGGGCTTTATTGGCATGGGAAACATATGTTTACATTGCCAAAGCAAGTGAAATAGATAATAAACAAGTGTTTGTTCTTCACTGGTTGCCCTTTTCTTGTGGAAACAGGTCACAAATGTTGCTGCTGTGGTATTTCACCTAGTAGATATGGGAGTTTATCAAAATTGGATTGTTTTTTTGAATTATTTGTGGGTCTTTGTAATCTGGGGGAAATATGTGTCTCTAATATGGTCATACATTTGGCAGGAGGTTGGGAAGTGCAGCTCAGTTTCCATCTCATTTTGTGGGCAGTGTGCACATAGCCTGTCTTCTCTTGAGAGCCAGGTCTACCTTTCTCAATAGCAATGTTATGCTCACTGAGTCTATACATAGTCAAAACCTTCCTTAGGTTTGGGTCAGTCACAGTGGTCAGGTATTCTGTCACTGTGTACTCTCTGTTTAGGGCCAGAAAGCATTCAAGTTTGCTAAGTTTCTTTGGTTAATTCTTTGCAATGTGTCAAGTAATTCTCTTTTTGTTTTCTCATGATTTGGTTGGGTCTAATTGTGTTGCTGTCCTGGGTCTCTGTGGGCTCTGTTTGTGCTTGTGAACAGAGCCCCAGGACCAGCTTGCTTAGGGGACTCTTCTCGATGTTCATCTCTCTGTAGGTGATGGCTTTGTTATGGAAGGTTTGGGAATCGCTTCCTTGTAGGTCTTTGTATAATTTTACAGCTATTTTCTGGATGTTGATCTCTCTCTCTCTGTCAATCTTTGTTTGTATGTTCTCTGTGTATGAATGTGCGTTCTATTTTTGAATTCCTCCTTATCTGTGTGTGTGTGTGTTCTCCCTAGGATTCCCAGACGTCTCCCCTAGCCCTGCTGGCTGCGACCTGCAGTAAGATAGGAGTTCAGGGAGGAGTGGAGGGACAGGTGGTTAAATGCATGATAATAATATTTGTATTGTATATGTACAGTGCCTTCAGAGAGTATTCATTTCCCTTGATTTATTCCACATTTTGTTGTGTTACAGCCTCACTTCAAAATGCATTTAATAGATTTGTTTTCTCACCCAATCTACACACAATACCCCATAATGACAAAGTGAAAACATGTTTTTAGAAATGTTTGCAAATGTATAGAAAATGAAATACAGAAATATCTCATTTACACTCCTGAGTCAATACATGTTAGAATCACCTTTGGCAGCAATTACAGCTGCAAGTCTTTCTAGGTTAGTCTCTAAGAGCTTTGCACACCTGGAGTGTGCAATATTTGCCCATTATTCTTCAAAACATTATTCAGGCTCTGTCAAATGCGGTGTTGATCATTGCTAGACAACCATTTTCATGTCTTGCCATATATTATCAGCAGATGTAAGTCAAAATTGTAACTCGGTCACTCAGGAACATTCACTGTTTTCTTGGTAAGCAAGTGTAGATTTGGCCTTGCGTTTTATGTTATTGTCCTGCTGAAAAGTGAATTAATCTCCCAGTGTCTGTTGAGAAGCAGACTGAACCAGGTTTTCCTCTAGGATTTGTCCTGTGCTTAGCTCCATTACATTCATTTCTTTATCCTGAAAAACTCCCCTGTCCTTAACGATTACAAGCATACCCATAACATGATGCAGCCACCAGTATGCTTGAAAATATGAAGAGTGGTACTCAGTAATGTGTGTGTTGGATTTGCCCCGAACATAACACTTTGTATTCATGACAAAAAGTTCATTGCTTTGCCGCATATTTTGCAGTATTACTTTAGTGCAATGTTGCAAACAGGATGCATGTTTTGAAATATTTGTGCTCTGTACAGGTTTCCTTCTTCACTCTGTCAATTAGGTTAGTGTTGTGGAGTAACTACGATGTTGTTGATCCATCCTCAGTGTTCTACCACAGCCATTAAACTGTGTAACTGTTTTAAAGTCACCTTTGGCCTCATGGTGAAATCCCTGAGCAGTTTCCTCCCTGTCCTGCAACTGAGTTAGGAAGGCCGCCTGTATCTTTGTAGTGACTGGGTGTATTGATACGCCATCCAGAGCTTAATTAATAACTTCACTAGGCTCAAAGAGATATTCAATGTCTACTTTATAAATGTATACCCATCTAGCAATAGGTGCCCTTCTTTGTGAAACATTGTAAAACCTCCCTGGTCTTTGTGGTTGAATCTGTGTTTGAAATTCACTGCTTGACTGAGGGACCTTACAGATAACTAACTGTATGTGTGGGGTACAGAGATAAGGTAGTCTTTCAAAAATCATGTTAAACACTATTATTGCACACAGAGTGATACCATGCAACTAATGTGACCTATTAAGCAAATTTGTACTACTGAAGTTATTTAGTCTCGCCATAACAAAGAGGTTGAATACTTATTGACTCAAGACATTTAAGATTTTTTATGAATTTGTAAACATTTTGAAAAACAATTCCACTTTGACATTATGGGGTATTGTGACCAAAAATCTGAATTGAATACATTTTTAATTCCGTCTGTAACACAACAAAATGTGGAAAAGGTCAAAGGGGCGTGAATACGTTCTAAAAGCTCTGTAGATGTTTGGTTTCTCCTATAACTGTACTTGTTGCTGTTGTACTTGTTGTTTGGCAATGTAAGTTCTGTAATAATAGTAACCTATAAAGGCTCTTACATGCTAACAAGTTCCAAGGCATTATACCTGCAGACGTTCAGTAAAGTGTCACTGTGTTGAAGGGGCTTCTGGCTGCAGGGTGGCCAGATACATCTAGACCTGGGAATCAGACTTAAGTTCCTACTTCAGTACGTTTGTTCAATGATGTTTTCTCATTCTTTTATTTATTGTTTATGTGTGTTTATTTGCAGGTGCAGGGTGGACAGTTCCAGGGTCATATAGTTGTAGACGCAGCGGGTAATCAGACTTTGGTTCAACAACAGTTGGAACTGGTTCCTGCCCAGTTCACTGGAAACGGCTGGCAGATCATCACTACAGCTCCCCAAATGGCCAAGGACACTGCCAATCAACCCGTCGCCGTGACGCTGGCCACCACTTCAGCCAATGACAGTGCTCCGGCAGGCCGTAAGATGAAGGCTGTGGGCGGGACTAACACCGTAGCAGCCAATCAGCAGGTGCAGCAGCAGCAGCAGTTCCAGATCATCCAGGTGTGTGCGTAACAGTATAACGTGTGCGCGTGTGTGAGTGTATAGAAGGGAATGTTGTCTGACTGGGAATTCTGGTACTATAACTTATAATAAATAGTATTTTTCTTCGACATGTGTGGTGGATTACTATGTGTTGTACTATATATCTGTTAGAGTTCAGAACATGGCCACCTAATGCCACTGTTTTTATGTCATGTTAATGTTTTGGTCCCTGTCCAGGTGCAAAACATGCCGTCGTCGGGGGGTGGGGTCCAATACCAGGTGATCCCCCACCTGCAGACGGCCGACGGCCAACAGATCCACATCAGCCCCCAGACCGCATCCCTGGGGGGCCAACAGATCCACATCAGCCCCCAGACTGCATCCCTGGGGGGCCAACAGATCCACATCAGTCCCCAGACCGCATCCCTGGGCGGGCAGCAAATTCACATCAGGTGGGTGGCAGCTGGTCTAGTGCAGTGGTTCTCAAAACACTCCTCAGGGACCCCCAGATGTTTCACATGTATGTTGTAGCCCTGAACTAACTCAACCGATTCACCTTGTCAACTCACCTGATTCACCTTGTCAACTCACCTGATTCACCTGGTCAACTCACCTGATTCACCTGGTCAACTCACCTGATTCACCTAGTCAAGGGCTTGATGGTTGGTTGACCAGTTGAATCAGGTGAGCTAGCTGTGGAATAGTTCAAATACATGGAATGGCTGGAGGTCCCAGAGGAGAAGTTTGAAAAGCCCTGGTCTAGAGGTTAGAGAGGTGGTAGACAGGTGGTCTAGAGGTTAGACAGGTGGTAGACAGGTGGTCTAGAGGTTAGAGAGGTGGTCTAGAGGTTAGAGAGGTGGTCTAGAGGTTAGAGAGGTGGTAGACAGGTGGTCTACAGGTTAGAGAGGTGGTAGACAGGTGGTCTAGAGGTTAGAGAGGTGGTCTAGAGGTTAGAGAGGTGGTCTAGAGGTTAGAGAGGTGGTAGACAGGTGGTCTAGAGGTTAGAGAGGTGGTCTAGAGGTTAGAGAGGTGGTCTAGAGGTTAGAGAGGTGGTAGACAGGTGGTCTAGAGGTTAGAGAGGTGGTAGACAGGTGGTCTAGAGGTTAGAGAGGTGGTCTAGAGGTTAGACAGGTGGTAGACAGGTGGTCTAGAGATGGTAGTCAGGTGGTTTAGAGGTTAGAGAGGTGGTCTAGAGGTTAGAGAGGTGGTAGACAGGTGGTCTAGAGGTTAGAGAGGTGGTAGACAGGCGGTCTAGAGGTTAGAGAGGTGGTCTAGAGGTTAGAGAGGTGGTCTAGAGGTTAGAGAGGTGGTAGACAGGCGGTCTAGAGGTTAGAGAGGTGGTCTAGAGGTTAGAGAGGTGGTAGACAGGCGGTCTAGAGGTTAGAGAGGTGGTCTAGAGATTAGAGAGGTTAGACAGGTGGTCTAGAGGTTAGAGAGGTGGTAGTCAGGTGGTTTAGAGGTTAGAGAGGTGGTCTAGAGGTTAGAGAGGTGGTCTAGAGGTTAGAGAGGTGGTCTAGAGGTTAGAGAGGTGGTAGACAGGTGGTCTAGAGGTTAGAGAGGTTAGAGAGGTGGTAGACAGGTGGTCTAGAGGTTAGAGAGGTGGTAGACAGGTGGTCTACAGGTTAGAGAGGTGGTAGACAGGTGGTTTAGAGGTTAGAGAGGTGGTAGACAGGCGGTCTAGAGGTTAGAGAGGTGGTAGACAGGTGGTTTAGAGGTTAGAGAGGTGGTCTAGAGGTTAGAGAGGTGGTCTAGAGGTTAGAGAGGTGGTAGACAGGTGGTCTAGAGGTTAGACAGGTGGTTTAGAGGTTAGAGAGGTGGTAGACAGGTGGTCTAGAGGTTAGAGAGGTGGTAGACAGACGGTCTAGAGGTTAGAGAGGTGGTTTAGAGGTTAGAGAGGTGGTAGACAGGTGGTCTAGAGGTTAGACAGGTGGTCTAGAGGTTAGAGAGGTGGTAGACAGGTGGTCTAGAGGTGGTAGACAGGCGGTCTAGAGGTTAGAGAGGTGGTCTATAGGTTAGAGAGGTGGTCTATAGGTTAGAGAGGTGGTAGACAGGTGGTCTAGAGGTTAGAGAGGTGGTCTAGAGGTTAGAGAGGTGGTCTATAGGTTAGAGAGGTGGTAGACAGGTGGTCTAGAGGTTAGAGAGGTGGTAGACAGGTGGTCTAGAGGTTAGAGAGGTGGTCTAGAGGTTAGAGAGGTGGTCTATAGGTTAGAGAGGTGGTAGACAGGTGGTCTAGAGGTTAGAGAGGTGGTAGACAGGTGGTCTAGAGGTTAGAGAGGTGGTCTAGAGGTTAGAGAGGTGGTAGACAGGTGGTCTAGAGGTTAGAGACGTGGTCTAGAGGTTAGAGAGGTGGTAGACAGGTGGTCTAGAGGTTAGAGAGGTGGTCTAGAGGTTAGAGAGGTGGTAGACAGGTGGTCTAGAGTTTAGAGAGGTGGTCTAGAGGTTAGAGAGGTGGTCTAGAGGTTAGAGAGGTGGTAGTCAGGTGGTCTAGAGGTTAGAGAGGTGGTAGACAGGTGGTTTAGAGGTTAGAGAGGTGGTAGACAGGTGGTTTAGAGGTTAGAGAGGTGGTTTAGAGGTTAGAGAGGTGGTTTAGAGGTTAGAGAGGTGGTAGACAGGTGGTCTAGAGGTTAGAGAGGTGGTAGACAGATGGTCTAGAGGTTAGAGAGGTGGTAGACAGGTGGTCTAGAGGTTAGAGAGGTGGTAGACAGGTGGTCTAGAGGTTAGAGAGGTGGTAGTCAGGTGGTCTAGAGGTTAGAGAGGTGGTCTAGAGGTTAGAGAGGTGGTAGACAGGTGGTCTAGAGGTTAGACAGGTGGTAGTCAGGTGGTCTAGAGGTTAGAGAGGTGGTCTAGAGGTTAGACAGGTGGTAGACAGGTGGTCTAGAGGTTAGACAGGTGGTCTAGAGGTTAGACAGGTGGTAGACAGGTGGTCTAGAGGTTAGAGAGGTGGTCTAGAGGTTAGAGAGGTGGTAGACAGGTGGTCTAGAGGTTAGACAGGTGGTCTAGAGGTTAGAGAGGTGGTCTAGAGGTTAGAGAGGTGGTAGACAGGTGGTCTAGAGGTTACACAGGTGGTCTAGAGGTTAGACAGGCGCTTTGGGCCATAAAAAAAAACATTTTTAGATGGAAACAGATAAAGTTATTCTATTCTATTCAGTCCGGCCCAGGGGGGTCTACCAGAGCAGGTCCAGCTGATCCAGAACCAATCCCAGACCCAGGCAATCCTACAGCCAGCCAATCAGCAAGCCATCCTCACTAGTTCAGCCAATCAGACGTTGCAGCTTCGTTCCGCCCAGTCCTTCCCGTTGCAGATGCAGACCTTACAGGGCTCCCAGACCCAGGTCATGACTACAGTACCCATAAACATCGGCGGTATGACCCTCGCCCTGCCGGTCATGAATAATTTAGCGGGGAGTGGAGCCGTGCAGCTTGTCCAATCAGCCGATGGCAGCTTTACCGTAGCTAACGGCAACCAACTTGTGACGACAACTGCAGCGGCGGTGTCCGGGGCAGTTACTGTTACCGGGTCGTCTTGTGGTACCATAACAACTGTTGCCGGGGGGGATGGAGCGTCGACAGACGGAACACAGCTGAGTTCTGTAGCCGGGTCGGACGGAGGTACGGCGAGAGACACACAGAACCAACCCAGCGACCAGGACTCTCAGATGGTATGTGTGTGTTTGTGTGACTAAACATCTGTGTTGTAAAGGGATTTATTGATTGATTGTTTGGTTGATTAAT
Source organism: Salvelinus alpinus (assembly GCF_045679555.1). Lineage (NCBI taxonomy): Eukaryota > Metazoa > Chordata > Actinopteri > Salmoniformes > Salmonidae > Salvelinus > Salvelinus alpinus. The sequence continues at coordinate 17,448,326 of NC_092114.1, read as the reverse complement.
GAATGTATTGATTGGTTGATTGATTGGTTGATTAATTAATGTATTGATTGGTTGTTTGGTTGGTTGCTTGATTGACAGGTCCAGAGTCAGGCCAACGGACTGCAGAGCCAATCAGATCCTCCAGGGACCATCCAGCAGGTCATCGTGGGACAGGTGGGTTCTACTCCTCTTATTTGACCTTTAAACTTCTATTCTACTCTATTTTACTATTTTCTACTCTATTCTACTCTATTCTATTCTGCTCTACTCTTGTTTACTCTATTCTACTCTATTCTACTCTACTTTATTTTACTATTTTCTACTCTAGTCTACTCTTTTTTACTCTATTCTACTCTATTCTACTCTACTCTATTTTACTATTTTCTACTCTACTCTATTCTACTCTACTCCTTTTTACTCTATTCTACTCTATTCTACTCTACTCTATTCCACTCTATTTTACTCTATTCTACTCCATTTCACTCTACTCCATTCCACTCTACTCTTTTACTATCATTCCACTCCATTCTACTCCACTCCTGTTCACTCCATTCCACTCCATTCCACTACATTCCTTTTCACTCCATTCCACTCCATTTCACAGTTTTTCATTCCACTCCATTCCACTCTTTTCCACTCCACTCCATTCCACTCCACTCTTTTTCACTCCATTCCACTCCATTCCATTTCACTCCATTCCACTCCACTCCATTTCACTACATTCCACTCCATTCCACTCCTCTTTCCACTCCATTCCACTCCACTCCTTTTCACTCCATTCCACTCCATTTCACTCATTTTTTCACTCCATTCCACTCCACTCCATTTCACTCAATTCCACTCCATTCCACTCCGTTCCACTCCACTCCATTCCACTCCATTCCACTTCATTCCACTCCACTCCATTTCACTCAATTCCACTACATTCCACTCCACTCTTTTTCACTCCATTACACTCCATTCCACTCCACTCCATTCCACTACACTCCATTTCACTCAATTCCACTCCATTCCATTCCACAATTTTTTCACTCCATTCCACTCCATTCCAATCAATTCCACTCCATTCCTTTTCACTCCATTCCACTCCATTCCACTCCACTCCACTCCATTCCGTTCCATTCCACTCCACTCCATTTCACTGCATTTCAATATCTTCCATTCCACTCCACTCCATTTTCACTCCATTCCACTCCATTCCACTCCACTCCATTTCACTCAATTCCACTCCATTCCACTCCATTTTTTCACTCCATTCCACTCCACTGCACTCCATTTCACTCAATTCCACTCCATTCCACTCCATTCCACTCCACTCCATTTCAATATCTTCCATTCCACTCCACTCCATTTCCACTCCATTCCACTCCACTCCATTTCCACTCCATTCCACTCCACTCCATTTCAATATTTCCATTCCACTCCACTCAATTTCCACTCCATTCCACTCCATTCCACTCCACTCCATTTCACTCATATTCCACTCCATTCCACTCCATTCTTCACTCCATTCCACTCCATTCCACTCCAATTAACTATATTCCACTCCATTCCACTCCACTCCTTTTCACTCCATTCCACTCCACTCCATTCCACTCCACTCGTTTTCACTCCATTCCACTCCATTCCACTCCATTCCACTCCACTCCACTTCACTCCATTCCACTCCATTCCACTCCACTCCATTCCGCTCCATTTCACTGCATTTCACTATTTTCCACTCCATTCCATTCCACTCCACTCCATTTTCACTCCATTCCACTCCACTCCATTTCACTCATTTTCCACTCCATTCCACTCTATGTTTCACTCCATTCCACTCCATTCCACTCTACTGCACTCCGTTTCACTCCATTCCACTCCATTCCATCTGCTTTTTTCACTCTATTCTATTCTACTCTATTCTACTCTACTCTATTTAACTATTTTCTACTCTATTCTACTCTACTCCTTTTTACTCTATTCTACTCTATTCTACTATACTCTACTCTATTTTACTCTATTCTACTCTACTCTATTTTACTCTTTTCTTTTCTATTCTACTCTACTCATTTTTATTCTATTCTACTCTATTCTACTCTACTATATTTTACTCCTTTCTACTCTATTCTACTCTACTTTTTTTTACTCTATTCTACTCTACTCTATTTTACTCTATTATACTCTATTCTACTCTACTCTACTTTATTTTACTATTTTCTACTCTATTCTACTCTACTCATTTTTACTCTATTCTACTCTATTCTACTCCTATTTTACTATTTTTTACTCTATTCTACTCTACTCTATTCTACTCTGTTCTACTCTACTCTATTCTATTCTACTCTACTATATTCTACTCTACACTACTCTATTCTACTCTATTCTATTCAAGTATGATATGGGATTATACTATAATAAATTATATTCTAAGTAATTGTTATCATCATTGTTCAGATGGGCAACCAGTTGTTGCAGCAGATCCAGATCCAGCCACAGCAGATCACACAGGCCCAGATCCAGCCACAGAACCAGGTAATACACACACACACGCGCACACACACACACACACAGTGAATCCGCAGAAAGTGTGTAAACTCTGTGTTTGTTTCTACCAGTTCCAGGGCCAGCAGATTCAAACCTTTCAGTTAGGACCAGGTGGGACCCTACAGCCCATACAAGCCTTCCAGAACCAACAGGTAACTAGCCAGCTGCTCTCTCTTCTCTTTCCTTAACTACCTTTATCGTTTTGAGTTGCTTCATTCCCACTCCTTTGTACCTGGGGATTTGAGGGATATTTTGGGGCAGTAAATTACGGACGAGATAAATAAATCTGAAGGCTTATTTTTCTTCTATCGTCAATGATTGTAATGTTTGTTGTATTGATTTGAATTGAATGTCTGAATGATTGATATCCTATTTGTATTCATTGATTTCCTCCAGGTTCTGATCCGGACCCCAACCCTCTCTCCGTCGGGTCAGATCACGTGGCAGACCCTGCAGCTCCCCGGGGGAATGTCTGTGCCCCAGCAGCTGACCCTGGCCCCTGTGGGCGGGGGGGGATTCATGCAGCTGGGGGGGGCTCCCCTGACACTGAGCACAGCCCAGATCAACCCTGGGTCGGGGGTGCAGACAGTCAGCATCGCCGGGCTGGGCACCACTGGGGTACAGATGCAGGGGTTACCCCTCACCATCACCGGACTACAGGGTAAAAACACAGAGAGAGAGACAGAGAGAGAGAGCGAGAGAGAGAGAGAGAGAGAGAGCCAGACAAACAGAGAGAGAGACAGAGAGAGCAAGAGAGAGCCAGACAGAGAGAGAGAGAGCCAGACAGACAGAGAGAGAGAGCCAGACAGACAGAGAGAGAGAGAGCCAGACAGACATAGAGAGAGAGAGCAAGAGAGAGACAGAGAGACAGAGAAAGACAGAGACAGAGAGAGAGAGACAGACAGAGAGAGAGAGAGACAGACAGACAGACAGACAGACAGACAGACAGACAGACAGACAGACAGACAGACAGACAGACAGACAGACAGACAGACAGACAGACAGACAGAGAGAGAGAGACAGAGAGAGAAAGACAGAGAAAGACAGAGACAGAGAAAGACAGACAGACAGACAGACAGACAGACAGACAGACAGGGTGTGTGTTGAGTGTTGTTCTTTATTGTCTGGGGGGGTTGGGAGCAGAGCTATAAAAAATGTTTGCCATTCTATTCCACTCTACTGTGTTCCATTCCACTCTACTGTGTTCCATTCCACTCTACTGTATTCCATTCCACTCTACTGTATTCCATTCCACTCTACTGTATTCCACCCTACTGTATTCCATTCCACTCTACTGTATTCCATTCCACTCTACTGTATTCCATTCCACTCTACTGTATTCCACCCTACTGTATTCCACTCTACTGTATTCCATTCCACTCTACTGTATTCCATTCCACTCTACTGTATTCCACTCCACTCTACTGTATTCTATTCCACTCTACTGTATTCCATTCCACTCTACTGCATTCCATTCCACCCTACTGTATTCCATTCCACTCTACTGTATTCCACCCTACTGTATTCCACCCTACTGTATTCCATTCTACTGTATTCCATTCCACTCTACTGTATTCCATTCCACTCTACTGTATTCCATTCCATTCTACTGTATTCCACCCTACTGTATTCCATTCCATTCTACTGTATTCCATTCCATCCTACTGTATTCCATTCCACTCTACTGTATTCCATTCCACTCTACTGTATTCCATTCCATCCTACTGTATTCCATTCCATCCTACTGTATTCCATTCCATTCTACTGTGTTCCACTCTACATTCCACCAGGTCAGCCGCAGGGTCAGGAGGGAGGAGTTAAGGTCGAGCCATCCCCGGTGACGGTAACCGCGGGTAACATGGCGGGGTCATCGCTTAGTCCAGACCAGATGGGTTCTGTACAGAGTTCATCAGACCAGGAAGGACCGCCCAGCAAGAGGCTTCGCAGGGTGGCGTGCTCCTGTCCTAACTGTAGGGCCGGAGAGGGGAGGTACATGTGTACGCACCCACACACACACTCAAACACAAACTGTCTGTCTCTGTCTCTGACTCTGTGTGTGTGTGTGTGTGTGTGTGTGTGTGTGTGTGTGTGTGTGTGTGTGTGTGTGTGTGTGTGTGTGTGTGTGTGTGTGTGTGTGTGTGTGTGTGTTGCAGGACCATTGGAGACCCATCTAAGAAGAAGCAGCATGTGTGTCACATGGAGGGCTGTGGAAAGGTCTACGGTAAGACCAGTCTATACTGTGGAAAGGTCTACGGTAAGACCAGTCTATACTGTGGAAAGGTTTACGGTAAGACCAGTCTATACTGTGGAAAGGTCTACGGTAAGACCAGTCTATACTGTGGAAAGGTTTACGGTAAGACCAGTCTATACTGTGGAAAGGTCTACAGTAAGACCAGTCTATACTGTGGAAAGGTCTACGGTAAGACCAGTCTATACTGTGGAAAGGTCTACGGTAAGACCAGTCTATACTGTGGAAAGGTCTACGGTAAGACCAGTCTATACTGTGGAAAGGTTTATGGTAAGACCAGTCTATACTGTGGAAAGGTCTACGGTAAGACCAGTCTATACTGTGGAAAGGTTTATGGTAAGACCAGTCTATACTGTGGAAAGGTTTATGGTAAGACCAGTCTATACTGTGGAAAGGTCTACGGTAAGACCAGTCTATACTGTGGAAAGGTCTACGGTAAGACCAGTCTATACTGTGGAAAGGTTTACGGTAAGACCAGTCTATACTGTGGAAAGGTCTACGGTAAGACCAGTCTATACTGTGGAAAGGTCTACGGTAAGACCAGTCTATACTGTGGAAAGGTCTACGGTAAGACCAGTCTATACTGTGGAAAGGTTTATGGTAAGACCAGTCTATACTGTGGAAAGGTCTACGGTAAGACCAGTCTATACTGTGGAAAGGTCTACGGTAAGACCAGTCTATACTGTGGAAAGGTCTACGGTAAGACCAGTCTATACTGTGGAAAGGTCTACGGTAAGACCAGTCTATACTGTGGAAAGGTCTACGGTAAGACCAGTCTATACTGTGGAAAGGTCTACGGTAAGACCAGTCTATACTGTGGAAAGGTCTACGGTAAGACCAGTCTATACTGTGGAAAGGTCTACGGTAAGACCAGTCTATACTGTGGAAAGGTCTACGGTAAGACCAGTCTATACTGTGGAAAGGTCTACGGTAGGACCAGTCTATACTGTGGAAAGGTTTATGGTAAGACCAGTCTATACTGTGGAAAGGTCTACGGTAAGACCAGTCTATACTGTGGAAAGGTCTACGGTAAGACCAGTCTATACTGTGGAAAGGTTTACGGTAAGACCAGTCTATACTGTGGAAAGGTTTACGGTAAGACCAGTCTATACTGTGGAAAGGTCTACGGTAAGACCAGTCTATACTGTGGAAAGGTCTACGGTAAGACCAGTCTATACTGTGGAAAGGTCTACGGTAAGACCAGTCTATACTGTGAAAAGGTCTACGGTAGGACCAGTCTATACTGTGGAAAGGTCTACGGTAAGACCAGTCTATACTGTGGAAAGGTTTATGGTAAGACCAGTCTATACTGTGGAAGGTCTACGGTAAGACCAGTCTATACTGTGGAAAGGTCTACGGTAAGACCAGTCTATACTGTGGAAAGGTCTACGGTAAGACCAGTCTATACTGTGGAAAGGTCTACGGTAAGACCAGTCTATACTGTGGAAAGGTCTACGGTAAGACCAGTCTATACTGTGGAAAGGTTTACGGTAAGACCAGTCTATACTGTGGAAAGGTTTACGGTAGGACCAGTCTATACTGTGGAAAGGTCTACGGTAAGACCAGTCTATACTGTGGAAAGGTCTACGGTAAGACCAGTCTATACTGTGGAAAGGTTTATGGTAAGACCAGTCTATACTGTGGAAAGGTCTACGGTAAGACCAGTCTATACTGTGGAAAGGTCTACGGTAAGACCAGTCTATACTGTGGAAAGGTCTACGGTAAGACCAGTCTATACTGTGGAAAGGTCTACGGTAAGACCAGTCTATACTGTGGAAAGGTTTATGGTAAGACCAGTCTATACTGTGGAAAGGTCTACGGTAAGACCAGTCTATACTGTGGAAAGGTCTACGGTAAGACCAGTCTATACTGTGGAAAGGTCTACGGTAAGACCAGTCTATACTGTGGAAAGGTCTACGGTAAGACCAGTCTATACTGTGGAAAGGTCTACGGTAAGACCAGTCTATACTGTGGAAAGGTCTACGGTAGGACCAGTCTATACTGTGGAAAGGTTTATGGTAAGACCAGTCTATACTGTGGAAAGGTCTACGGTAAGACCAGTCTATACTGTGGAAAGGTCTACGGTAAGACCAGTCTATACTGTGGAAAGGTTTACGGTAAGACCAGTCTATACTGTGGAAAGGTTTACGGTAAGACCAGTCTATACTGTGGAAAGGTCTACGGTAAGACCAGTCTATACTGTGGAAAGGTCTACGGTAAGACCAGTCTATACTGTGGAAAGGTCTACGGTAAGACCAGTCTATACTGTGGAAAGGTCTACGGTAAGACCAGTCTATACTGTGGAAAGGTTTACGGTAAGACCAGTCTATACTGTGGAAGGTCTACGGTAAGACCAGTCTATACTGTGGAAAGGTCTATGGTAAGACCAGTCTATACTGTGGAAAGGTCTACGGTAAGACCAGTCTATACTGTGGAAAGGTCTACGGTAAGACCAGTCTATACTGTGGAAAGGTCTACGGTAAGACCAGTCTATACTGTGGAAAGGTCTACGGTAAGACCAGTCTATACTGTGGAAAGGTCTACGGTAGGACCAGTCTATACTGTGGAAAGGTTTATGGTAAGACCAGTCTATACTGTGGAAAGGTCTACGGTAAGACCAGTCTATACTGTGGAAAGGTCTACGGTAAGACCAGTCTATACTGTGGAAAGGTTTACGGTAAGACCAGTCTATACTGTGGAAAGGTTTACGGTAAGACCAGTCTATACTGTGGAAAGGTCTACGGTAAGACCAGTCTATACTGTGGAAAGGTCTACGGTAAGACCAGTCTATACTGTGGAAAGGTCTACGGTAAGACCAGTCTATACTGTGAAAAGGTCTACGGTAGGACCAGTCTATACTGTGGAAAGGTCTACGGTAAGACCAGTCTATACTGTGGAAAGGTTTATGGTAAGACCAGTCTATACTGTGGAAGGTCTACGGTAAGACCAGTCTATACTGTGGAAAGGTCTACGGTAAGACCAGTCTATACTGTGGAAAGGTCTACGGTAAGACCAGTCTATACTGTGGAAAGGTCTACGGTAAGACCAGTCTATACTGTGGAAAGGTCTACGGTAAGACCAGTCTATACTGTGGAAAGGTTTACGGTAAGACCAGTCTATACTGTGGAAAGGTTTACGGTAGGACCAGTCTATACTGTGGAAAGGTCTACGGTAAGACCAGTCTATACTGTGGAAAGGTCTACGGTAAGACCAGTCTATACTGTGGAAAGGTTTATGGTAAGACCAGTCTATACTGTGGAAAGGTCTACGGTAAGACCAGTCTATACTGTGGAAAGGTCTACGGTAAGACCAGTCTATACTGTGGAAAGGTCTACGGTAAGACCAGTCTATACTGTGGAAAGGTCTACGGTAAGACCAGTCTATACTGTGGAAAGGTTTATGGTAAGACCAGTCTATACTGTGGAAAGGTCTACGGTAAGACCAGTCTATACTGTGGAAAGGTCTACGGTAAGACCAGTCTATACTGTGGAAAGGTCTACGGTAAGACCAGTCTATACTGTGGAAAGGTCTACGGTAAGACCAGTCTATACTGTGGAAAGGTCTACGGTAAGACCAGTCTATACTGTGGAAAGGTCTACGGTAGGACCAGTCTATACTGTGGAAAGGTTTATGGTAAGACCAGTCTATACTGTGGAAAGGTCTACGGTAAGACCAGTCTATACTGTGGAAAGGTCTACGGTAAGACCAGTCTATACTGTGGAAAGGTTTACGGTAAGACCAGTCTATACTGTGGAAAGGTTTACGGTAAGACCAGTCTATACTGTGGAAAGGTCTACGGTAAGACCAGTCTATACTGTGGAAAGGTCTACGGTAAGACCAGTCTATACTGTGGAAAGGTCTACGGTAAGACCAGTCTATACTGTGGAAAGGTCTACGGTAAGACCAGTCTATACTGTGGAAAGGTTTACGGTAAGACCAGTCTATACTGTGGAAGGTCTACGGTAAGACCAGTCTATACTGTGGAAAGGTCTATGGTAAGACCAGTCTATACTGTGGAAAGGTCTACGGTAAGACCAGTCTATACTGTGGAAAGGTCTACGGTAAGACCAGTCTATACTGTGGAAAGGTCTACGGTAAGACCAGTCTATACTGTGGAAAGGTTTACGGTAGGACCAGTCTATACTGTGGAAAGGTCTACGGTAAGACCAGTCTATACTGTGGAAAGGTTTACGGTAAGACCAGTCTATACTGTGGAAAGGTTTACGGTAAGACCAGTCTATACTGTGGAAAGGTTTACGGTAAGACCAGTCTATACTGTGGAAAGGTTTACGGTAGGACCAGTCTATACTGTGGAAAGGTCTACGGTAAGACCAGTCTATACTGTGGAAAGGTCTACGGTAGGACCAGTCTATACTGTTGAAAGGTCTACGGTAAGTGGAAAGGTCTACGGTAGGACCAGTCTATACTGTGGAAAGGTCTACGGTAAGTGGAAAGGTCTACGGTAGGACCAGTCTATACTGTGGAAAGGTCTACGGTAAGTGGAAAGGTCTACGGTAGGACCAGTCTATACTGTGGAAAGGTTTATGGTAAGACCAGTCTATACTGTGGAAAGGTCTACGGTAAGACCAGTCTATACTGTGGAAAGGTCTACGGTAAGACCAGTCTATACTGTGGAAAGGTTTACGGTAAGACCAGTCTATACTGTGGAAAGGTCTACGGTAGGACCAGTCTATACTGTGGAAAGGTCTACGGTAAGTGGAAAGGTCTACGGTAGGACCAGTCTATACTGTTGAAAGGTCTACGGTAAGTGGAAAGGTCTACGGTAAGTAGAAAGGTCTACGGTAAGTGGAAAGGTCTACGGTAAGTGGAAAGGTCTACGGTAAGTAGAAAGGTCTACGGTAAGTGGAAAGGTCTACGGTAAGTGGAAATGTCTACGGTAAGTGGAAAGGTCTACGGTAAGTGGAAAGGTCTACGGTAGGACCAGTCTATACTGTTGAAAGGTCTACGGTAAGTGGAAAGGTCTACGGTAGGACCAGTCTATACTGTTGAAAGGTCTACGGTAAGTGGAAAGGTCTACGGTAAGTGGAAAGGTCTACGGTAGGACCTTTCCACAGTATAGGGGGCCGGAACATAATTCTAAATTATTTGTAGACCGCAAATTGACCACAAGAAGCCCAAACAGACTAAAACATAATCATTTCAAATCTTGCTTACATTTGTATATGATGACGCATCTCTCCATTATGCGTGGGAATACTTGGAAACAGAATTAAAATCACTTGGAGCTGATTTCCTGGTGTTTTTACAGTCTTTTATGTCCAGCAATGAAAATAAAAATATACACCCACTGCCAGTTGGTTAACCCTGCTGTAGAAAAGAGACTTCCTAGTTTATACTGTAGGAAAGAGACTTTCTAGTTTATACTGTAGGAAAGAGACTTCCTAGTTTATACTGTAGGAAAGAGACTTTCTAGTTTATACTGTAGGAAAGAGACTTCCTAGTTTATACTGTAGGAAAGAGACTTTCTAGTTTATACTGTAGGAAAGAGACTTCCTAGTTTATACTGTAGAAAATATAGATTTATCAGTTTATACTATAGAAAATATAGATTTACCAGTCTATACTGTAGAAAATATAGATTTATCAGTTTATACTGTAGAAAATAGAGGTTTACCAGTCTATACTGTAGAAAATAGAGGTTTACCAGTCTATACTGTCGAAAATATAGATTTACCAGTCTATACTGTAGAAAATATAGATTTATCAGTTTATACTGTAGAAAATATAGATTTATCAGTTTATACTGTAGAAAATAGAGGTTTACCAGTCTATACTGTAGAAAATAGAGGTTTACCAGTCTATACTGTCGAAAATATAGATTTACCAGTCTATACTGTAGAAAATATAGATTTACCAGTCTATACTGTAGAAAATATAGATTTACCAGTCTATACTGTAGAAAATATAGATTTACCAGTCTATGAAGAAAACTTATGTGTCTTAATATTTTATCTATCAGGTAAGACCAGCCACCTGAGAGCTCACCTCCGCTGGCACACAGGAGAAAGGCCCTTCGTCTGTAACTGGATCTTCTGTGGCAAGAGGTTCACACGCTCGGACGAACTGCAGAGACACAGACGGACACACACAGGTACACACACAGATGTGTCCAATGTTCCCTCTACATTTTTTTCGGCACTGAACAAATGTCAGGTCTGCTGAGCACAAACTTGAACGTTGTGAAAAATTCTGTACAACTTTTGGTGAGAGGTTGAACACTTAAGTTGCAGTAATAACAGGGTCAAGTAGGCTACTGTGGCTATTTGATCATAATGTAGATCTACCAGAGTGGCCTACCATCCCAAACAATGGAGAAAATGCATCCCATAACATATACAGTGGGGAGAACAAGTATTTGATACACTGCCGATTTTGCAGGTTTTCCTACTTACAAAGCATGTAGAGGTCTGTCATTTTTATCATAGGTACACTTCAACTGTGAGAGACGGAATCTAAAACAAAAATCCAGAAAATCACATTGTATGATTTTTAAGTAATTAATTTGCATTTTATTGCATGACATAAGTATTTGATCACCTACCAACCAGTAAAAATTCCGGCTCTCACAGACCTGTTAGTTTTTCTTTAAGAAGCCCTCCTGTTCTCCACTCATTACCTGTATTAACTGCACCTGTTTGAACTCGTTACCTGTATAAAAGACACCTGTCCACACACTCAATCAAACAGACTCCAACCTCTCCACAATGGCCAAGACCAGAGAGCTGTGTAAGGACATCAGGGATAAATTGTAGACCTGTACAAGGCTGGGATGGGCTACAGGACAATAGGCAAGCAGCTTGGTGAGAAGGCAACAACTGTTGGCACAATTATTAGAAAATGGAAGAAGTTCAAGATGACGGTCAATCACCCTCGGTCTGGGGCTCCATGCAAGATCTCACCTCGTGGGGCATCAATGATCATGAGGAAGGTGAGGGATCAGCCCAGAACTACACGGCAGGACCTGGTCAATGACCTGAAGAGAGCTGGGACCACAGTCTCAAAGAAAACCATTCGTAACACACTACGCCGTCATGGATTAAAATCCTGCAGCGCACGCAAGGTCCCCCTGCTCAAGCCAGCGCATGTCCAGGCCCGTCTGAAGTTTGCCAATGACCATCTGGATGATCCAGAGGAGGAATGGGAGAAGGTCATGTGGTCTGATGAGACAAAAATAGAGCCTTTTGCTCTAAACTCCACTCGCCGTGTTTGGAGGAATAGAAGGATGAGTACAACCCCAAGAACACCATCCCAACCGTGAAGCATGGAGGTGGAAACATCATTCTTTGGGGATGCTTTTCTGCAAAGGGGACAGGACGACTGCACCGTATTGAGGGGAGGATGGATGGGGCCATGTATCGCGAGATCTTGGCCAACAACCTCCTTCCCTCAGTAAGAGCATTGAAGATGGGTCGTGGCTGGGTCTTCCAGCATGACAACGACACGAAGCACACAGCCATGGCAACTAAGGAGTGGCTCCGTAAGAAGCATCTCAAGGTCCTGGAGTGGCCTAGCCAGTCTCCAGACCTGAACCCAATAGAAAATCTTTGGAGGGAGCTGAAAGTCCGTATTGCCCAGCGACAGCCCCGAAACCTGAAGGATCTGGAGAAGATCTGTAGGGAGGAGTGGGCCAAAATCCCTGCTGCAGTGTGTGCAAACCTAGTCAAGAACTACAGGAAACGTATGATCTCTGTAATTGCAAACAAAGGTTTCTGTACCAAATATTAAGTTCTGCTTTTCTGATGTATCAAATACTTATGTCATGCAATAAAATGCAAATTAATTACTTAAAAATCATACAATGTGATTTTCTGGATTTTTGTTTTAGATTCCGTCTCTCATAGTTGAAGTGTACCTATGATAAAAATTACAGACCTCTACATGCTTTGTAAGTAGGAAAACCTGCAAAATCGTCAGTGTATCAAATACTTGTTCTCCCCACTGTATATATCTATTTATATCTATATATTTGTATTTTCCCCCTTTTCTTCTCCCCAATTACGATCTTGTCTCATCGCTGCAACTCCCCAAGGGATGCTCTTAACCTGGAATGCACACATTTTGTGTTCTTGTAGGAAGCAACCCCTCCCTTATTGTTGACTAGAAATGAACTATAATTGGGCTTTAACTCATTAACTAGCACAGGATATGAACAAATGTGCATCCTTGGCTACAGGCAGCTTTGATCTCAAAACAAGCGCATTTACTCACGACCACTCATGCTGTAAACACAGTCTAGTTCAAAGTGAATGGCACAGATCCATATATGGCAATGGTATATTTGCATATAGGGATACTGCAGCTCTGATTGGTTATGGCGCACTGCTGTGTCGAGTACGTGCCTGAGTCGTGCCTGTCAATGCAATAGAATCCTACTCCGGTACGTTCTGCCTACAAGAAAATCTCCTGCATAGTTCGTTTTTATACTAAGTCTTGCATAGTTTTTTTTTTTCCGTATGTTGCGTTGAAAGTGGCTAATTTGGTAAATTCCCACAATAGGGTGAAATGTTGATGGTGTTATTAACTAAAGGGGAAAACTAGAAAGTTGAGGGATGTTCAATCTCATGCTTATCTGCGCGGGCTGATATTTTTTCTGAGCGGCAGTCCCGGGAGCTGGGACTATGTTGTTCTTAATCAGATATCTCTCTCCCCATCCTCCAGGAGAGAAGAGGTTTGAGTGTCCAGAGTGCAGTAAGCGTTTCATGCGTAGTGACCATCTCTCCAAACACATCAAAACCCACCTGAACAAGAAGGGCGGGGCTTCTCTCGCCATCATCACCACCGACGACATGGAAAATTCTAACCAGGGCTTAGGCTCCTCCCCTCGCATCGTAACTGTGGCGACGCTCTCCCAGGACTCCGCCCCCGCCACACCAACAGCCTCCTCGCCGAATCAAATGGAGGGAGAAGAGGAGGAAGAGGAGGAGTTTGAGTAGTGACCACTTCCAGTGAAAGGAAGAAGCAGGGAGGGCTGACTTCCAGGTTGGTCTCCATGGTTACGCTGTGGAGGTCAGGTGGTAGATTATTTTTTATTATTATTTATTTGTTTTTTAAACGGACTCAAAGAGAAGACAAATATGATAGACTGAAAATTATACACAGACAGAGAAATCTGAATCTAAACTAATAATTGAGTCCAACAACAGACTAAAGGTGTGAATTTGTAGAATGGTGTTTATAACAGAACAGAGGTCAGGAGAAAAGGCATTTCTGAACTCGCACTCTATCCCCTATATAGTGCACTACTTTTGACCAGAGCCTTCTGAGTAGTTATGTAGGGAAGAGAGTGTCATTTTGGATAGGTTTATTAGACTAGCACAAAACAGTTGTAAAACATCAAGAAGAGACATTGGATGTGTCCCAAATGGCTAGGGTGCCATTTGAAACGCTACAATCTCTATGCACAAAGATGTTCTTTAACTATGGTGATGAGGATGATGATGAAACATGATATGTGGCGTGGTCTAGACTGTTGACAGACAGGTGAGAGGAGCCGGTGTGTGTGTGTGTGTGTGTGTGTGTGTGTGTGTGTGTGTGTGTGTGTGTGTGTGTGTGTGTGTGTGTGTGTGTGTGTGTGTGTGTCTCACGGTACCTCGTTTCAACAGGACTATAGTTCTAGAGAAGAAGATCTGATAAGCAGAAGAAAGACAAGGAGGAATAGACTTCTAAAGGACAGATAAAAAGCAGATTTATAAATGATGCATTCCTATAAAGAAACGCTTGGCATTTTAAATATTTGTTTCTATAAAACTACCAATCGAGCTTTCTTTCTCCAACAGGCTGTTTACTGAAAGCAATACTATAAGACAATCCTAGTGAAACCATGTTTACATTAAAGACAGGAAAAGGAAAGGTTTCTTTTGGTATGAAACAGCCAGTCAGCTCACAGTGTTCAAGGTATACTGACATCGTCATACACAGCGGGGTGACTTCCTGCTTGATGATGTCATATTGCTGAGTGCACCTTTTAAGATGTAGCTCTGCCAGGGTTGGTGGGTGGGTAGGACAGTGTCAGTAAGCAGCGCTAATGTCAAAACACCCCCCCCCCCCCCCCCCCCCCTCCAGACACTCAGAGCAGCAGATATTGTCTATCATATCCCATTAAGAATACAGCAGTAATGTGACTCAATCATCGGACCTTAATACATGTTAATACATGTTAATACAGATCAATGTCTGAGATAAATGAGATACACTAGATTACCAAAAGTATGTGGACACCTGCTCATCGAACATCTCATTCCAAAATCATGGGCATTAATATGGAGTTGGTCCCCCCTTTGCTGCTATAACAGCCTCCACTCCTCTGGGAAGGCTTTCCACTAGATGTTGGAACATTGCTGCAGGGACTTGCTTCCATCCATCCACAAGAGCATTGGTGAGGTCGGGCACTGATTTTGGGCGATTAGGCCCTGGCTCACAGTTCCAAAGGTGTTCGATGGGGTTGAGGTCAGGGCTCTGTGCAGGGCAGTCAAGTTGGTGGTGCCGTTCTGTGAGTTTGTGTGGCCTACCACGTTGCCGCTGAGCTGTTGTTTCTCCTAGACGTTTCCACTTCACAATAGCAGCACTTACAGTTGACTGAGACGGCTCTAGCAGGGCAGACATTTGACGAACTGACTTGTTGGAGAGGTGGCATTCTATGACGGTGCCACGTTGAAAGTCAGCGAGCTCTTCAGTAAGGCCATTCTGCTGCCAACGTTTGTCTATGGGAGATTGCATGGCTGTGTGCTCGATTTTATACACCTGTCAGCAACGGGTGTGGCTGAAATAGCCGAATCCACCAATTTGAAGGGGTGTCCACATACTTTCGTATATATAGCGTATATATTAGTCCTATTTCAAGTAATTAGAGATATTCCATTAACAGTAATAGAGTTCCAGTGTGATTTGACGTTGGCGCTGCTTCCTCTGCATTGTGAAGGTGGAGCCCCCTGTGTGTGAGTCCTGGTACAATGCCTTAACACAAGCAGTACATACCCCCCCCCATGCTCACTTCTGCTTTCTGTGTGATGGACAAAGAGAGGATGCAGGAAGACAAGTGGTGATGGAGGGGAAAGAAGGGGTTGTGGGAAGTGGCTATTCTATTTGCTTTTTGTTATGACATGTTTCTGGTGATGTTGGTCTATGTTAATGTCGGTGCGTACACTTTTTGTTCTCAATTTTTTTTGGGGGGGGTCCTTTTTATTTTTTTCCCCCCCCCCCCCCCCAGTATGTTCTAACACAGATGATTACTGTGTACAGCTAATTTATTATTCACCCTATGTTAATATCTGCCTTTTGATGGAGTGTATTGTAAGTAGACCTACGCATTGATCAGAGGAGTGTGCTGCATGCTGTGTGTTTTAGTGCTGTTTTCTCTTTTTTATTTATTTTAAAACTTATTTTTCTACGTCCAACTGCTCCCCGTCATTTCTACTACTTTCTCGCGCCATAATATGTTTAAAAAAATATAAAAAAAGATTAAAGTTTAAAAAATAAATCATGAAATGGTTTATATACCAAACAGATGTGGATGTTTTGGGTAATATTTTGTGTGACAACCAGTTTTCTTTAATATTTTCTAGTGACATCTCATTTGTATAATGTTTTTCTAAGCCGTTGGTGGATCTCGATGCTGACCTCCGAGGCTGCAGGTTCTTCACTGTTGATATTCTAGTGATATTGTATTGACATTTTTCAATCAACTTTGTACAAAACATGTTATGTGACTGGGATTAAAGTAGTGAAAAGAGAACAAAAATTACTTTGCTTGCATAACATTTAAAATAAAGTGATTAAAATCAGTCTCAACCTGTCTCTCTCACTCGTGTGTGTGTCTGTGTGTGTCTGTGTGTGTGTGTGTGGTCTGTTGGGACATGTAGTGACACCGACCTCTTGCTATGAAGTTGCTCTGATAACACTTAAAAATAAAAAGGGACTCTCTTCCCTCCCCTATCTCCCTGCCTTCCCTATCTCCCTTCATGTCACCTATGTTTTGTGTGCATGTACTGACATGTATGTGTAACTGATAGATGCAAACACACACACACTACACGTTAATGTTTTTAAATGTATGTAAATTGTACATTATTTTGTCTGTAATGTCTTTTCCGATATGCGTCGGCCCCCAGTAAGTCTAGCTGTCACCATTGGCGTCGGCTAATAGGGATCCTAATAAAAATCTAATGAAATAAAATCTCAGTTGTGTTGTGAATGTGGTAGTAGTGAAGTCTAGTCTAAGCGCGTGACGATAGTCACGGAGACTTGTATTTTCAAATTGTCCTCTACACACACACACCTGCGGTGCCCTAGAAACATGTTGGCTGGTGTGTACTCTGTAATTACCTCGGAAGCCCAACCTCCTCTGTACAGCCCCTCTGGGGGGTTGCTAGGCAACGACAGCAGGCCAGAGGCGTGGCTGGTTGTGTCTGTCTGTGTGAGTGTGTGTGTGTGCATGTGCAGGCGTAGCTGGTTGTGTGTGTGTGTGTGTGTGCCTGTGTGTGGAGGTTGATTGGAGACGAAGAAACCACACAAACTATATAGGAATAGAAAAGACCAAACATTTTCCTGTTTCATTCCTGTGCATCAACTTTATCTTGTAAAATATTACAGTACACCTGGGTACACTGAGGGTACAAAACATTAGGAACACCTTCCTAATATTGAGTTGCCCTCAGAACAGCCTCAATTCATCGAGGCATGGACTCTACAAGGTGTTGAAAGTGTTCCACAGGGATGCTGACCCATGTTAACTCCAATGCTTCCCACAGTTGTATCAAGTTGGCTGGATGTCCTCTGGGTCGTGGACCATTCTTGATATATACAGGAAACTGTTGGGCGTGAAAAACCCAGCAGTATTGCAGTTCTTGACACACTCAAACCGGTGCGCCTGGCACCTAATACCATACCCTGTTCAAAGGCACCTACATCTTTTGTCTTGCCCATTCACCCTCTGAATGGCACATATACACAATCCATGTCTCAATTGTCTCAAGGCTTAAAAATCCTTCTTTAACCCGTCTCCTCCCCTTCATCTACACTAATTGAAGTGGATTTAACAAGTGACGTCAATAAGGGAACATAGACTGACTAGGTGAAAGCTATGTCATGGAAAGAGCAGGTGTTCTTAATGTTTGTGTATTTCACTAATGAATTCAATCACTGGATAATCACTAACCTATAATGATGAATTTCCTAACGAGCCAAATAACACACCTGAGGCTATAAAGAATCAGAATGGTGTCACACATGTCAGTAGAAATCTAACACGTTTAATCATGTTACAGGAACTCTTAATCACATGACTTTACAGAAAATATACAGAAAAGTGCTGTTATTATACAAACACAATACCCAGTGAGCAGGCTGAGTTCAAATAGGTTCAATTTAGACTTAAGAGTTTGAACTTTCGGGAGTATTGCTACGGTTCCATTTTACTGGACAAAGACGGTGATGTCACTCACGCAGAAATGATCGACATGACCTAACAATTTTGTCAACACGACTTAAGTACTGCTTATGAATGAGGGTTATGAACGTGTAACAGAGTCCTTATATAGGTACCCTTCATTGTCTTCCCGACAGATGCGTTGCCATGAACTACGCAGTGCAGACGGAAGTAGTCAAGCTTTGTGACGTGAGACGATGGCTACCAGTCTTTGAAAGTGTTTAACATAATGTGACTTCCAGTTAGAGAGATGATTGATGATTCATTTAACAGAGCTACAGTCCTGTAATATTATAGCCATACAAAAATACACAAAAAAAAATAAATAAATAACAATTGGAAATAAATCTTAATAAATAATAATAAAGTTCTAGACTAAATAAATTATCATCTTACACTGTAAACATCAGACATCAGATGTGGAGAAAAACCTAAACAATGTATTATTAATTATCCTTCATAGTTCTGGAATTCATGCAGATAGAAATGGAACGTTCAGGAGCCAATCATGAACCTTCCCACTACAGGAGCCAATCAGGAGCATTCCCAGTGGTTCAGGAGCCAATCAGCAGTCACCCCATAGTTCAGGAGTTAATCAGCTCCTCCCTAATAGTTCAGGAGTCAATTCATTCTCAGTAGTCTGACGCAACACTATGATGCTAGTACAAATCTCAAATCTCTTCTTCACAACAAGTAATAATGCCTATTTAATAAACTAATGCTTGCTTCAAATATTAAAACTAGATGCATTCTGTACAGTAACAACCATTGGAGGCTACCTGTCCTCTAAAAACTCCAGTTATGTCAGGCACACAAACACACACACACACACACACACAAAATAAAGTGTGTGAGGGCCACCATTCATTCACTCATCCATCTGTCCATACATTCTGCTGTGTGTCATTCCACCACCGACCACTAGGTGGGAGGCTAACAGAGGACACCTAGGTTGAGCAGTGATGAGAGAGATCCAATAAATTAGTAACCCTGTAGTGTTCACTGTGATAAAAGCATACTTAGTATTGATAAATACATCAATGATCGATGTACCTTTCAAAGGCTGCCAGTCCATAAAGCCACAAAAAAAAAGGACTCTTATTTGGGGTGTTGCCCAGTCCAGTTTTGAAGTGGACTCAAAAAGGTTACTGTACTCACTGTAATTTAACTGTTAAAGGATTTCATATTTCAGAGTCAGTATTCTATAAGCAGTAGAACATTAGACATGCTGCTTCTCTGTACCGGTCAGCACCGGCCCACTTCAACCTCTGAACTTCAACCCCAGACAACTTCACTGCCAGGGTTCACCCATAGGCATCTTGGGAATGGTGATATACATCTCCATTGGCTGGTCCAGGGGGCAGTTCCTCCAGTAGGATGTGGTCTTCTCATTGGTGGTTGGGATGTATGACTGGTCCTAATGATACAACACGCACAGGTAGTCAGAAACACACACACATGTCTATGTTCTATGTGTATTTAATATGGATCCACATTAGTTCCTGCCAAGGCAGCAGCTACTCTTCCTGGGGTTTATTATGGATCCCCATTAGTTCCTGCCAAGGCAGCAGCTACTCTTCCTGGGGTTTATTATGGATCCCCATTAGTTCCTGCCAAGGCAGCAGCTACTCTTCCTGGGGTTTATTATGGATCCCCATTAGTTCCTGCCAAGGCAGCAGCTACTCTTCCTGGGGTTTATTATGGATCCCCATTAGTTCCTACTTACTTAAGTGTGCTGCACCTATTTTTGCTGGTTCAGTAACACACATTTTTAATCTAACATTAAGCACAGGAAATATCCCTAAGGTGTGGAAAGCAGCTTTTGTTCTGCCATTACATAAGGGAGGTGACGGTAGTGATTTGGATAACTATCGACCCATCTCTAGGCTCCCTTGTCTGGTAAAGATTCTAGAATCTATAGTCAACAAACAGTTACAATCTTTTCTTTCTGCTAACAGTATTCTTAGTACCAATCAATCTGGTTTTAGATCTAAACACAGTACCACATCGGCCACTATGCTTGTTGTAAATGATATTGCAAATGCCTTAGACGATAGAAAGCACTGTGCTGCGTTGTTTGTAGATTTGTCAAAAGCTTTTGACACTGTAGACCATGCTATCCTTTTGAGTAAGCTGTCATCTATAGGACTGGGCACTGATGCCTGCCGATGGTTTTATGACTATCTTAAAGATAGAACTCAAGCCGTCATGGTCGATGGGGTCAAGTCTGACCCCTTACAGTTACTTAAAGGGGTCCCTCAGGGTTCAATAATTGGCCCACTATTGTTCTCACTTTATATAAACAACATTGGTGATGATGTCAGATATTGTAAATTCCATCTATATGCAGATGACACAGTGATGTACTCTATTGCTCCAACAGCGGACCAAGCTTTAATGCAGTTGGAGTCTGATTTTAGGATACTACAGGGGTCTCTTTTACAGCTTAAACTTGTTTTAAACGCTAAGAAAACAAATGTCATGTTTTTTTCTAGGTCTAAACTCTCAGTTAGAAACACGTTTGTAATCACTAGCTTGGATGGTACTCAAATCAATAAGGTCTCTGCATATAAATACTTAGGGGTATGGTTAGATGATAGGCTTTCTTTTAAAAAACATGTTACTGAATTGGGAAAAAAGCTCAAATTCAAGATAGGATTCCTTTACAGAAACAGGGCTTGTCTGTCCTCTGTAAATAGGAAAAAAATTGTGCAGGCTACTTTTATGTCCGTTTTAGATTATGGTGATATTATCTATATGCATGCATCGGCAAACACATTAAAACCACTGGATGCTATTTACCATTGTGCACTCAGGTTTATCACGGGTGATAGTTACAGAACTCATCACTGTATCCTATATCAACATGTGGGTTGGGTCTCTCTATCTGTGAGGCGAGAGCAACATGCTCTCTTGTTTATTTATAAAGCACTTCTTTTAAAACTACCTCCATATATATCATCATTAATTTCCACAAGATGTACTAATTTTAAAACCAGATCACAGATGTGGATTACATTAGAGACTCCTGCGGTCTCCACAGAGTTGGGTAGGACTGCCTTCAGTTCCTTTGCACCTTATTCATGGAACAAACTGCAGATCCAACTTAAGTTAGACACTCTGGTGTCCCTTGCCCATTTTAAAATGCTTATGGAGGATCAATATGATGTTGTCTGTGATTGTTTCTGTTGAATTGTGTATGTTTTGAAATGTTCTTGTCTGTATGTCTAAAACTGTACATGTCAACATGTTTACACAGGGCACAGCCGTAAAAGAGATCCAGGTCTCAGTCTGTTTTCCCTGTTAAAATAAAGATTTAAAAAAAAAAAAAAAAAAAAAAAAAAAGGCAGCAGCTACTCTTCCTGGGGTTTATTATGGATCCCCATTAGTTCCTGCCAAGGCAGCAGCTACTCTTCCTGGGGTTTATTATGGATCCCCATTAGTTCCTGCCAAGGCAGCAGCTACTCTTCCTGGGGTTTATTATGGATCCCCATTAGTTCCTGCCAAGGCAGCAGCTACTCTTCCTGGGGTTTATTATCGATCCCCATTAGTTCCTGCCAAGGCAGCAGCTACTCTTCCTGGGGTTTATTATGGATCCCCATTAGTTCCTGCCAAGGCAGCAGCTACTCTTCCTGGGGTTTATTATGGATCCCCATTAGTTCCTGCCAAGGCAGCAGCTACTCTTCCTGGGGTTTATTATGGATCCCCATTAGTTCCTGCCAAGGCAGCTGCTACTCTTCCTGGGGTTTATTATGGATCCCCATTAGTTCCTGCCAAGGCAGCAGCTACTCTTCCTGGGGTTTATTATGGATCCCCATTAGTTCCTGCCAAGGCAGCAGCTACTCTTCCTGGGGTTTATTATGTATCACCATTAGTTCCTGCCAAGGCAGCAGCTACTCTTCCTGGGGTTTATTATGGATCCCCATTAGTTCCTGCCAAGGCAGCAGCTACTCTTCCTGGGGTTTATTATGGATCACCATTAGTTCCTGCCAAGGCAGCAGCTACTCTTCCTGGGGTTTATTATGGATCACCATTAGTTCCTGCCAAGGCAGCAGCTACTCTTCCTGGGGTTTATTATGGATCCCCATTAGTTCCTGCCAAGGCAGCAGCTACTCTTCCTGGGGTTTATTATGGATCCCCATTAGTTCCTGCCAAGGCAGCTGCTACTCTTCCTGGGGTTTATTATGGATCCCCATTAGTTCCTGCCAAGGCAGCAGCTACTCTTCCTGGGGTTTATTATGGATCACCATTAGTTCCTGCCAAGGCAGCAGCTACTCTTCCTGGGGTTTATTATGGATCCCCATTAGTTCCTGCCAAGGCAGCAGCTACTCTTCCTGGGGTTTATTATGGATCCCCATTAGTTCCTGCCAAGGCAGCAGCTACTCTTCCTGGGGTTTATTATGGATCCCCATTAGTTCCTGCCAAGGCAGCAGCTACTCTTCCTGGGGTTTATTATGGATCCCCATTAGTTCCTGCCAAGGCAGCAGCTACTCTTCCTGGGGTTTATTATGGATCCCCATTAGTTCCTGCCAAGGCAGCAGCTCTCTTCCTGGGGTTTATTATGGATCCCCATTAGTTCCTGCCAAGGCAGCAGAGAACACCCTCTGTGTTCTGTTAGACAGATAAGTCTTTATCCACAATATAGCAGGGGGTGTAAAGCCATAACACATACGTTCCTGTATGTATCTTAAGCAGGGGTACTCAAATATTATGTGAGAAGGTCCTGTCACACAAATGTCCTAGGTGGCAATGGTCCAGATGGATATTGTCATTTATTGGCATAGTTAGCCAGCCTGCCAGCTTAGTGGAGTCTGCCACTAGCACAGTCAGTGTAGTCAGCTCAGCTATCCCCATTGAGACCGTGTCTGTGCCTCGACCTAGGTTGAGCAAAACTAAACACGGCGGTGTTCGATTTAGCAATCTCACTGGAAAAAAGACCTCCATTCCTGTCATTATTGAAAGAGATTATGATATCTCACATCTCAAAATAGGGCTACTTAATGTTAGACCCCTCACTTCTAAGGCAGTTATAGTCAATGAACTAATCAATGATCATAATCTTGATGTGATTGGACTGACTGAAACTTGGCTCAAGTCTAATGAATTTACTGTGTTAAATGAAGCCTCTCCTCCTGGTTAAACTGGTGACCATATCCCCCGCACATCCCGCAAAGGCGGAAGTGTTGCTCACATTTACGACAGCAAATGTCAATTTACCAAAAAAATCGTCTTTTGAGCTTCTAGTCCTGTAATCTATGCAGCCTACTCAATCAATGTTTAAAGCTACTGTTTACAGGCCTCCTGGGTCGTATACAGTGTTCCTCAGTGTTCCTCACTCATTTTTGGTAACTTTAATATTCACATGGAAAAGTCCATATACCCACTCCAAAGGGTTTTCGGAGCCATCATTGACTCAGTGGGTTTAGTCCAACATGTCTCCGTACCTACTCATTGCCACAGTCATATCCTGGATCTAGTTTGAATTTTTAAAAATCTTAATGTTTTTCCTCATAATCCTGGACTATCGGACCACCATTTTATTACGTTCGCAATCGCAACAAATAATCTGCTCAGACCCCAACCAAGGATCATCAAAAGCCATGGAATAAATTCTCGGACAACCCAAAGATTCCAAGATGCCCTTCCAGACTCCCTCCACCTACCCAAGGACGTCGGAGAACAAACATCGGTTTACCACCTAACTGAGGGTCTTAATTTAACCTTGCGTAATACCCTAGATGCAGTCGCACCCCTAAAAACCAAAAACATTGGTCACAAGAAATTTGCTCTCTGGTATACAGAAAATACCCGAGCCCTGAAGCAAGCTTCCAGAAAATACCCGAGCCCTGAAGCTTCCAGAAAATACCTGAGCCCTGAAGCTTCCAGAAAATATCTGAGCCCTGAAGCTTCCAGAAAATATCTGAGCCCTGAAGCAAGCTTCCAGAAAATACCTGAGCCCTGAAGCAAGCTTCCAGAAAATACCCGAGCCCTGAAGCAAGCTTCCAGAAAATACCTGAGCCCTGAAGTTTCCAGAAAATACCTGAGCCCTGAAGCTTCCAGAAAATACCTGAGCCCTGAAGCTTCCAGAAAATACCTGAGCCCTGAAGCTTCCAGAAAATACCTGAGCCCTGAAGCTTCCAGAAAATACCTGAGTCGTGAAGCCTCCAGAAAATACCTGAGCCCTGAAGCTTCCAGAAAATACCCGAGCCCTGAAGCAAGCTTCCAGAAAATACCTGAGCCCTGAAGCTTCCAGAAAATACCTGAGCCCTGAAGCTTCCAGAAAATACCTGAGCCCTGAAGCTTCCAGAAAATACCTGAGCCCTGAAGCTTCCAGAAAATACCTGAGTCGTGAAGCCTCCAGAAAATACCTGAGTCGTGAAGCAAGCTTCCAGAAAATACCTGAGTCGTGAAGCCTCCAGAAAATACCTGAGCCCTGAAGCTTCCAGAAAACTGGAACGGAAATGGCGCTCCAAGTCTTCCGACTAGATTGCTAAGACACTCAACAATATCGAAGAGCCCTCCCTGCTGCTCGATTAACCTATTTTTCCAACCTAATTGAGGAGAATAAGAACAATCCAAATGTATGTTTGATACTGTAGCAAAGCTACATTTAACACTTCACTTCAGCAGTGATGAATTCATGAACTTCCTTGATGAAAAGATCACGATCATTAGAAAGAAAATTACGGACTCCTCTTTGAACCTGCGTATTTCTCCAAAGTTCAGTTGTTCTGAGTCTGCTCAGAACTGCCAGAACCTCGGATCAATAGAGACACTCAAGTTTTCAATCCTGTATCTCTTGACACATTCATGAAAATAGTTGTGGCCTCTAAACCCTCAAGCTGCATACTGGACCCTATTCCAACTAAACTACTGAAAGAGCTGCTTCCTGTGCTTGGCCCTCCTATGTTGAACATAACGGCTCTCTATCCACCGGATGTGTAGCAAACTCACTGAAAGTGGCAGTAATACAGCCTCTCTTGAAAAAGCCAAACTTTGACCCAGAAAATGTAATGTCTGTTAAATCTAGTGTAATTCTCCTGTCTTATCTGGTGTCCTGTGTGAATTGAAGTATGCTCCCTCTAATTCTCCCTCCCTCTCTCCCTCCCCTCCCAGAGGACCTGAGCCCTAGGGTTATACCTGGCCTGATGACTCCTGGCTGCCCCCATTTCACCTGGTCGTGCTGCTACTCCGGTTTCAACTGTTCTGCCTGCGGCTATGGAACCCTGACCTGTTTCACAGGACGTGCTACCTTGTCCCGGACCTGCTGTTTTCGACTCTCTCTCTCGTTACAGCACCTGCTGTCTCGACCTCTGAAAGCATTGACTCCTGGGGTACTGTCCTGTTCCACCCTCGACAACCACTGTGATTATTATTTGACCCTGCTGGTCATCTATGAACGTTTGAACATCTTGAAGAACAATCTGGCTTTAATGGCCAGGTACTCTTATAATCTCCACCCAGGACAGCCATAAGAGGTTGGTTCCTCTCTAGGTTTCTTCCTAGGTTCCTGCCTTTCTAGGGAGTTTTTCCTAGCCACTGTGCTTCTACACCTGCTTTGCTTGCTCTTTGTGGTTTTAGGCTGGGTTTCTGTATAAGCACCGTGTGACATCGGCTGATGTGAAAAGGGATTTATAAATACATTTGATTGATTGATTGATTGATTGAGTAACAAACACCCACCTCGCAACCGATGCGACCCCAAACTATCCAAACTATTCAAACTGTTGTTGGCAGAGAGACATTTTGCAGTTTTAAAGAAAATTTCCTGCAATTCTACACATTTTGCCATGTCATGTGTGTTCATATGATACCAATGGTCAATGCCCGACTGAGTTTGTCATTTTCTATTTATTTAATTGTCGGGACAATGTGCCAGTGTATTTATCCCTGTGTTTCCTGTCTCTCTGTGCCAGTGTATTTATCCCTGTGTTTCCTGTCTCTCTGTGCCAGTGTATTTATCCCTGTGTTTCCTGTCTCTCTGTGCCAGTGTATTTATCCCTGTGTTTCCTGTCTCTCTGTGCCAGTGTATTTATCCCTGTGTTTCCTGTCTCTCTGTGCCAGTGTATTTATCCCTGTGTTTCCTGTCTCTCTGTGCCAGTGTATTTATCCCTGTGTTTCCTGTCTCTCTGTGCCAGTGTATTTATCCCTGTGTTTCCTGTCTCTCTGTGCCAGTGTATTTATCCCTGTGTTTCCTGTCTCTCTGTGCCAGTGTATTTATCCCTGTGTTTCCTGTCTCTCTGTGCCAGTGTATTTATCCCTGTGTTTCCTGTCTCTCTGTGCCAGTGTATTTATCCCTGTGTTTCCTGTCTCTCTGTGCCAGTGTATTTATCCCTGTGTTTCCTGTCTCTCTGTGCCAGTGTATTTATCCCTGTGTTTCCTGTCTCTCTGTGCCAGTGTATTTATCCCTGTGTTTCCTGTCTCTCTGTGCCAGTGTATTTATCCCTGTGTTTCCTGTCTCTCTGTACCGGTGTATTTATCCCTGTGTTTCCTGTCTCTCTGTGCCAGTGTATTTATCCCTGTGTTTCCTGTCTCTCTGTGCCAGTGTATTTATCCCTGTGTTTCCTGTCTCTCTGTGCCAGTGTATTTATCCCTGTGTTTCCTGTCTCTCTGTGCCAGTGTATTTATCCCTGTGTTTCCCGTCTCTCTGTGCCAGTGTATTTATCCCTGTGTTTCCCGTCTCTCTGTGCCAGTTCTTCTTGTATGTTTCCAAGTCAACCAGCGTTTTTCCCATTCTCCTGCCTTTGCTATTCTCCTTTTTCTAGTCCTCCCGGTTTTGACCCTACCAGCCTGCCTGACCATTCTGCCTGTCCTGACCTCGAGCCTGTCTGCCACTCTGTACCTCCTGGACTCTGATCTGGTCATGACCTTTTGCCTGTCCACAACCATTCTCTTGCCTACTCCTTTTGGATTAATAAACATCTTATTAAACTCTAACCATCTGCCTTCTGTGTCTGCATCTGGGTCTCGCCTTGTGTCATGATATCTGTGTGTATATAAAGTATGACAGTATCATGAGTATTCCTGTGTGTATTTAAAGTATTGGAGTATCTTACCTTGCCAGTGGGGTTGTATTGTGTGTCAGTGGCGCCACCCTGTGGCAGGGATCGTCTCTGCAACAGCAACACCAGTACAGCTATCATCACCAGGCCAGAGAGGAATGTCAACACACACACACTGACAAACATCCCCACGTACCGCCCTCTGGATACACACTCTGGAGACACACAGACAAACACACACAGCTGTGAGTACTACACATTGTAGTATAGAGGGACACACCAATATTTGACCCTGAAATAGTAACAAAGTACCACACTGTCCACACTGTCCACACTGTCCACACAGATACACTGTCCAGACAGATACACTGTCCACACAGTCCACACTGTCCACACTGTCCACACTGTCCACACTGTCCACACTGTCCACACAGATACACTGTCCACACAGATACACTGTCCACACTGTCCACACTGTCTACACTGTCCACACTGTCCACACAGACCCTCTGTCCACACTGTCCACACAGATACACTGTCCACACAGACATACTGTCCACACTGTCCACACTGTCCACACAGATACACTGTCCACACAGACATACTGTCCACACTGTCCACACAGACATACTGTCCACACTGTCCACACTGTCCACACAGATACACTGTCCACACAGACATACTGTCCACACTGTCCACACAGATACACTGTCCACACAGATACACTGTCCACACTGTCCACACAGATACACTGTCCACACAGACATACTGTCCACACTGTCCACACAGACATACTGTCCACACTGTCCACACTGTCCACACAGATACACTGTCCACACAGACATACTGTCCACACTGTCCACACAGACATACTGTCCACACTGTCCACACTGTCCACACAGATACACTGTCCACACAGACATACTGTCCACACAGATACACTGTCCACACAGACCCACTGTCCACACAGACATACTGTCCACACTGTCCACACTGTCCACAC
>NC_092114.1:17412624-17415124 GCF_045679555.1 Salvelinus alpinus | reverse complement strand
CCCACGACCCTGTGTGAAGAAATGTGTGTGTTTTTTGCCAATTTTAACCGCACACTTGTTGTTTGTGTACATGGATTTTATAATGTCGTATGTTTTACCCCCAACACCACTTTCCATCAATTTGTATAGCAGACCCTCATGCCAAATTGAGTCGAAGGCTTTTTTGAAATCAACAAAGCATGAGAAGACTTTGCCTTTGTTTTGGTTTGTTTGGTTGTCAATTAGGGTGTGTAGGGTGAATACATGGTCTGTTGTACGGTAATTTGGTAAAAAGCCAATTTGACATTTGCTCAGTACATTGTTTTCATTGAGGAAATGTACGAGTCTGCTGTTAATGATAATGCAGAGGATTTTCCCAAGGTTACTGTTGACGCATATTCCACGGTAGTTATTGGAGTCAAATTTGTCTCCACTTTTGTGGATTGGGGTGATCAGTCCTTGGTTCCAAATATTGGGGAAGATGCCAGAGCTAAGGACGATGTTAAAGAGTTTTAGTATAGCCAATTGGAATTTGTTGTCTGTATATTTGATCATTTCATTAAGGATACCATCAACACCACAGGCCATTTTGGGTTGGAGGGTTTTTATTTTGTCCTGTAACTCATTCAAGGTAATTGGAGAATCCAGTGGGTTCTGGTAGTCTTTAATAGTTGATTCTAGGATTTGTATTTGATCATGTATATGTTTTTGCTCTTTATTCTTTGTTATAGAGCCAAAAAGATTGGAGAAGTGGTTTACCCATACATCTCCATTTTGGATAGATAATTCTTCGTGTTGTTTGTTTAGTGTTTTCCAATTTTCCCAGAATTGGTTAGAGTCTATGGAGTCTTCAATTACATTGAGCTGATTTCTGACGTGCTGTTCCTTCTTTTTCCATAGTGTATTTCTGTATTGTTTTAGTGATTCACCATAGTGAAGGCGTAGACTCAGGTTTTCCGGGTCTCTATGTTTTTGGTTGGACAGGTTTCTCAATTTATTTCTTAGATTTTTGCATTCTTTATCAAACCATTTGTCATTGTTGTTCATTTTCTTCGGTTTTCTATTTGAGATTTTTAGATTTGATAGGGAAGCTAAGAGGTCAAATATACTGTTAAGATTTTCTACTGCCAAGTTTACACCTTCACTATTGCAGTGGAACATTTTACCCAGGAAGTTGTCTAAAAGGGATTGAATTTGCTGTTGCCTAATTGTTTTTTGGTAGGTTTCCAAACTGCATTCCTTCCATCTATAGCATTTCTTAATGTTACTCAGTTCCTTTGGCTTTGATGCCTCATGATTGAGTATTGCTCTGTTCAAGTAGACTGTGATTTTGCTGTGGTCTGATAGGGGTGTCAGTGGGCTGACTGTGAACGCTCTGAGAGACTCTGGGTTGAGGTCAGTGATAAAGTAGTCTACAGTGCTACTGCCAAGAGATGAACTATAGGTGAACCTACCATAGGAGTCCCCTCGAAGCCTACCATTGACTATGTACATACCCAGCGTGCGACAGAGCTGCAGGAGTTGTGACCCGTTTTTGTTGGTTATGTTGTCATAGTTGTGCCTAGGGGGGCATATGGGGTCTCTATCACCAGATATACAGTGAATGTATTGTTGACGTCTTCTGAAAAGCAACATGTACGGTCGTGGGTTGTGTGTGTGTGTGTGTGTGTGTGTGTGTGTGTGTGTGTGTGTGTGTGTGTGTGTGTGTGTGTGTGTGTGTGTGTGTGTGTGTGTGTGTGTGTGTGTGTGTGTGTGTGTGTGTGTGTGTGTGTGTGTGTGTGTGTGTGTGTGTGTGTGTGTGTGTGTGTGTGTGTGTGTGTGTGTGTGTGTGTGTGTGTGTTACCTCCACACAGTAATTCGTGTTGGTAGGGGCAGGAGTAGTCATCCATCTGACAGTACGTTCCATACACCGTCCCCAGACTGTTCCTCTCACACACACACCTCTCACACACACACACTCCCCGGCCGCTACAGTCCAGCCCCGATGCCGCCGCACCACACTGCCGCGACCGCTGCTGAGAGTGTGTGTGCTCTAGGTCCAACTCCGGTGTGTGTGTGTGAGAGGTGTGTGTGTGTGAGAGGTGTGTGTGTGTCTTGACTTCTTGATTATTATGATCTGTGTCTGGGGTGTCCTCGCCACAAGACGACTGGTGGGCGATGTCGTCGTGGCAACGGTGACAGCGACATCGCGATCGAACGTTGATGACGGCTGACTCGTTGTAACCCACGGGCCTGACGAAGACCTGGACCACGTCATCTTCATCATCATCGTCAGGACAGGACAGCAGGCCGATGGTGATGTTGAAGTAGACCTGCATAGAGGTAGAGGTAGAGGTAGAGGTAGAGGTAGAGTTAGAGGTAGAGATAGAGATAGAGATAGAGGTAGAGTTAGAGGTAGAGGTAGAGGTAGAGGTAGAGATAGAGGTAGAGGTAGAGTTAGAGGTAGAGTTAGAGGTAGAGGTAGAGGTAGAGACAGAGGTAGAGGTAGAGGTAGAGATAGAGGTAGAGTTAGAGGTAGAGT
>NC_092114.1:17400124-17405124 GCF_045679555.1 Salvelinus alpinus | reverse complement strand
GTTAGTGTGAGTGTGTATGTGTATGTGTTAGTGTGAGTGTGTATGTGTATGTGTTAGTGTGAGTGTGTATGTGTATGTGTTAGTGTGAGTGTGTATGTGTATGTGTTAGTGTGAGTGTGTATGTGTATGTGTATGTGTTAGTGTGAGTGTGTATGTGTATGTGTATGTGTTAGTGTGAGTGTGTATGTGTATGTGTTAGTGTGAGTGTGTATGTGTATGTGTTAGTGTGAGTGTGTATGTGTATGTGTTAGTGTGAGTGTGTATGTGTATGTGTTAGTGTGAGTGTGTATGTGTTAGTGTGAGTGTGTTAGTGTTAGTGTGAGTGTGTATGTGTATGTGTATGTGTTAGTGTGAGTGTGTATGTGTGTGTGTATGTGTATGTGTTAGTGTGAGTGTGTTAGTGTTAGTGTGAGTGTGTATGTGTATGTGTTAGTGTGAGTGTGTATGTGTGTGTGTATGTGTATGTGTTAGTGTGAGTGTGTGTGTGTATGTGTATGTGAGTGTGTGCCAGTGTTTCCGCCACCCTACCTGCAGGGGTTGTTTATCTTGGAGGGGTGTACGTTGATGTAGGGAGAGACGTTTTTGTCGACAAAGGAGCCGAACCCCAGACGCAGATCACTGGAATGTTCTCTCATACGGTTGGACAAGGCCACGCCCACCTTCTTCAGCTGGACCAATAGGGATTCATCAGGAAGTGTTGTTTTTACATTTACATATTTTACATCCAACCAATCAGGGTTGAGATGTCAAAGGTTAGAGTAAACACGTAGCTCAGCTAATAAAATAAATAAATAAATAATAAA
Source organism: Salvelinus alpinus (assembly GCF_045679555.1). Taxonomy (NCBI): domain Eukaryota; kingdom Metazoa; phylum Chordata; class Actinopteri; order Salmoniformes; family Salmonidae; genus Salvelinus; species Salvelinus alpinus. Next base: position 17,404,321 of record NC_092114.1, on the reverse strand, counting down.
TAAATAATTGATTCATTAATACATTTATTTCAGTTGAAATCGTATGTGTTAATGTACGTTTGGGCACCAGAGTGGCGCAGCGGTCTAAGGCACTGCATCTCAGTGCACGAGGTGTCACTACAGTCCCTGGTTCAAATCCAAATCACATCTGGCCGTGATTGGGAGTCCCATAGGGTGGCGTACAATTTGCCCAGCGTTGGCCGGGGTAGGCCGTCATTGTAAATAAGAATTTATTCTTAACCGACTTTCCTAGTTAAATAAATAATAACAATAAATATTTTAAGTATTGAAATAAGTATAAAATGTACATGATGCAACCAGTCACTCACCAGGTCCAGGTTGTCCTGCATGGATGCTGATACGTCCACCAGGTAGTACAGATCAACAGGATACCTCTCTAACTGCTGGACTGCTACTACCACACTGGCCTCAGCACCTACACACAGTTTCATGTTGATTTGGAATAAAACAAACACTTACAATAAAGCAGCACTTAAAACCAGGAAATAAAGCTCAGGACAATATATGTACAACAACCAGAAAATCCATCTTAAAGTGAACTTACGTCATGATGTACATTATAACAGGTCTGTGTGCAAACAGCCAATTAGTGAGTTACTCTGCCCCTCACCTGGTCGGAGTGTGAGTGTGATCTCTCCAGGTGAAACCTGGGTTCTGCTGGTCGTAGGGTTGACCTCCACCATGACCTCTGGATTCTCTATGAATTCTAGGCCACACCCTCTCCTGGTCAGGGTCACTGCCAGGTCACAGTGCTCTCCCACCTCAGCTCCATCCAGGAAACCCTGTTAGGGGTCAGAGGTCAGAGGTCAGATGTGGTGAGCGGTGAGCTGGGCTTCCTTTTAAACTGTTGACCTTTAAACAGGTCAACATTCACTTTACAAGGCCGCAGGGCCAGACGGATTACCAGGATGTGTACTCCGAGCATGCGCTGACAAACTGGCAAGTGTCTTCACTGACATTTTCAACCTCTCCCTGTCCGAGTGTGTAATACCTACATGTTTCAAGCAGACCACCATAGTCCCTGTGCCCAAGAACACCAAGGTAACCTGCCTAAATGACTACCGACCCGTAGTACTCACATCTGTAGCCATGAAATGCTTTGAAAGGCTGGTCATGGCTCACATCAACACCATTATCACATAAACCCTAGACCCACTCCAATTTACATACCGCCCCAACAGATCCACAGATGACACAATCTCTAATGCACTCCACACTGCCTTTTCCCACCTGGACAAAAGAAGCAGCTATGTGAGAATGCTATTCATTGACTACAGCTCAGCGTTCAACACCATAGTATCCTCAAAGCTCATCACTAAGCTAAGGACCCTGGGACTAAACACCTCCCTCTGCAACTGGATCCTGGACTTCCTGACAGGCCGCCCCCAGGTGGTGAGGGTATGTAACAACACATCTGCCACGCTGATCCTCAATACGGGGGCCCCTCAGGGGTGCGTGCTTAGTCCCCTCCTGTACTCACTCTGCGTGGCCAAGCACGACTCCAACACCATCATTAATGGTTGTAGGCCTGATCACCGACAACAACCTCTCCCTCAATGTGATCAAGATGAAAGAGATTATCTGGGACTATGGGAAAAGGAGGGCCGAGCACGCCCCCATTCTCATCTATGGGGCTGTAGTGAAGCAGGTTGAGAGCTTCAAGTTCCTTGGCATCCACATCACCAACAAACTGTCATGGTCCAAACACACCAAGACAGTCGTGAAGAGGGCACGACAACGCCTATTCCCCCTCAGGAGACTGAAAAGATTTGACATTGTTCCTCAGATCCTCAAAAAGTTCTACAGCTGCACCATCCAGAGCATCCTGACTGGCTGCATCACCGCCTGGTATGGCAACGGCTCAGCCTTCGACCGCAAGGTGCTACAGAGGGTAGTGCATATGGTGCAGTACATCACTGGGGCCAAGCTTCCTGTCATCCAGGACCTCTACACCAGGCGGTGTCAGAGGAAGGCCCTAAAAATTGCCCAAGACTCCAGCCACCCTAGTCATAGATTGTTCTCTCTGCTGCCACACGGCAAGCGGTACCGGAGTGCCAAGTCTAGTTCAAAAGGCTTCTTAACAGCTTCTACCCCCAAGCCATAAGACTCCTGAACAGCTAATCAAATAGCTACCCAGACTATTTTTTACGCTGCTGCTACTCGCTGTTTATTATGTATTATCTAAGCATAGTCACTTTACCCATACCTACAGGTACATATTACTTCAATTACCTCAACTAACCTGTACCCCCGCACATTGACTCTGTACCGGTACCCCCTGTATATAGCCTCCACATTGACTCTGTACCGGTACCCCTGTATATAGCCTCCACATTGACTCTGTACCGGTACACCCCTGTATATAGCCTCCACATTGACTCTGTACCGGTACCCCCTGTATATAGTCTCCACATTGACTCGATACCGGTACCCCCTGTATATAGTCTCCACATTGACTCGATACCGGTACCCCCTGTATATAGCCTCCACATTGACTCGATACCGGTACCCCCTGTATATAGTCTCCACATTGACTCGATACCGGTACCCCCTGTATATAGCCTCCACATTGACTCTGTACCGGTACCCCCTGTATATAGCCTCCACATTGACTCTGTACCGGTACCCCCTGTCTATAGCCTCCACATTGACTCTGTACCGGTACCCCCTGTATATAGCCTCCACATTGACTCAGTACCATAACACCCTATATATAGCCTCCACATTGACTCTGTACCGTAACACCCTGTATATAGCCTCCACATTGACTCTGTACCGGTACCCCCTGTATATAGCCTCCACATTGACTCTGTACCGGTACCCCCTGTATATAGCCTCCACATTGACTCTGTACCGGTACCCCCTGTATATAGCCTCCACATTGACTCTGTATCAGTACCCCCTGTATATAGCCTCCACATTGACTCTGTACCGGTACACCCCTGTATATAGCCTCCACATTGACTCTGTACCGGTACCCCCTGTATATAGCCTCCACATTGACTCGGTACCGGTACCCCCTATATATAGCCTCCACATTGACTCTGTACCGTAACACCCTGTATATAGCCTCCACATTGACTCTGTACCGTAACACCCTGTATATAGCCTCCACGTTGACTCTGTACCGTAACACCCTGTATATAGCCTCCACGTTGACTCTGTACCGGTACCCCCTGTATATAGCCTCCACATTGACTCTGTACCGTAACACCCTGTATATAGCCTCCACATTGACTCTATACCGTAACACTCTGTATAGAGCCTCCACATTGTTATTTTAGCTCTTTTATTTTTTAGTTTATTTATTAAATATTTTTCTTCTTAACTCTTTATTTTTTCTTAAAACGGCATTGTTGGTTAAGGGCTTGTAAGTAAGCATTTCATGGTAGGGTCTACCTACAAGCATTTCATGGTAGGGTCTACCTACAAGCATTTCATGGTAGGGTCTACCTACAAGCATTTCATGGTAGGGTCTACCTACAAGCATTTCATGGTAGGGTCTACCTACAAGCATTTCATGGTAGGGTCTACCTACAAGCATTTCATGGTAGGGTCTACCTACAAGCATTTCATGGTAGGGTCTACCTACAAGCATTTCATGGTAGGGTCTACCTACAAGCATTTCATGGTAGGGTCTACCTACAAGCATTTCATGGTAGGGTCTACCTACAAGCATTTCATGGTAGGGTCTACCTACAAGCATTTCATGGTAGGGTCTACCTACAAGCATTTCATGGTAGGGTCTACCTACACCTGTTGTATTTGGTGCATATTACAAATAAAACGTCATGTGATTTGATTTGATTCTACATACATCAGTAGCTCTCTTTCATTTGACTGGATGTTTAAAGGATTTCACAGCCAGTATTCAATAAGAGTTTTCTATACAACGTTCCTGTAATCAAGCAGTAAAACATGGTCCGGATTATCTGACACAGACTAAAACTAGTCCAGGGCCAGGCTGAATCTGTGTCTGGGAAAAATACCCTAGAGTTGTCCGTAGCTCCGGCCCACTTGGTTATGTTATGTCCCTCCAAGCCAGTCATACAGGGACATAGTCTCTCCAAGCCAGTCATACAGGGATATAGTCTCTCCAAGCCAGTCATACAGGGATATAGTCTCTCCAAGCCAGTCATACAGGGACATAGTCTCTGCAAGCCAATCACACAGGGA
>NC_092114.1:17375124-17395124 GCF_045679555.1 Salvelinus alpinus | reverse complement strand
ATTTTGTGGGCAGTGGGCACATAGCCTACATAGCCTGTCTTCTCTTGAGAGCCAGGTCTGTCTACGGCGGCCTTTCTCAATAGCAAGGCTATGCTCACTGAGGTTGTACATAGTCAAAGCTTTCCTTAAGTTTGGGTCAGTCACAGTGGTCAGGTATTCTGCCACTGTGTACTCTCTGTTTAGGGCCAAATAGCATTCTAGTTTGCTCAGTATTTTTGTTAATTCTTTCCAATGTGTCAAGTAATTATCTTGTTGTTTTCTCATGATTTGGTTGGGTCTAATTGTGTTGCTGTCCTGGGGCTCTGTGGGGTCTGTTTGTGTTTGTGAACAGAGCCCCAGGACCAGCTTGCTTAAATTTAATCAGAAGCCACTGCCAGATTTCTGGATAGGGCTGCGCTCAGAGTTTCTTGCCTTGGCAAATCGCGCTGTTAAGACACTGATGCCCTTTGCAACCACGTACCTATGTGAGAGTGGATTCTCGGCATGAAAACTAAATACAGGCACAGACTGTGTGGAAAATGATTTCAGACTGAGACTCTCTCCAATACATCCCAACATTGCAGAGTTACAGTGGCTTGTGAGAGTATTCACCCCCATTGACATCTGTCCTATTTTATTGCCTTACAACCTGGAATTAAAATTGATTTTTGGGGGGTTTGTATCATTTGATTTACACAACATGCCTACCACTTTGAAGATGTAACATGTTTTTGTTATTGTGAAACAAACAAGAAATATGACAAAAAATCGGAGAACTTAAGCGTGCATAACTATTCACCCCCCCCCCCCCCCCCCCCAAAGTCAATACTTTGTAGAGCCACCTTTTGCAGCAATTACAGCTACAAGTCTCTTGGGGTATGTCTCTAAAAGCTTGGCACATCTAGCCACTGGGATTTTTGCCCATTCTTCAAGGCAAAACTGCTTCAGCTCCTTCAAGTTGGATGGGTTCCGCTGGTGTACAGCAATCTTTAAGTTATAACACAGATTCTCAATTGGATTGAGGTCTGGGCTTTGACTAGGCCATCCCAAGACATTTAAATGTTTCCCCTTAAACCACTCGAGTGTTGCTTTAGCAGTATGCTTAGGGTCGTTGTCCTGCTGGAAGGTGAACCTCTGTCCCAGTCTCAAATCTCTGGAAGACTGAAACAGGTTTTCCTCAAGAATTTCCCTGTATTTAGCGCCATCTATCATTCCTTCAATTCTGACCAGTATCCCAGTCGCTGCCGATGAAAAACATCCCCACAGCATGATGCTGCCACCACCATGCTTCACTGTGGGGATAATGCTCTCGGGGTGATGGGAGGTGTTGGGTTTGCACCAGATATAGCGTTTTCCTTGATGGCCAAAAAGCTACATTTTAGTCTCATCTGACCAGAGTACCTTCTTCCATATTTTTGGGGAGTCTCCCACATGCCTTTTGGTGAACACCAAACGTGTTTGCACATTTTTTTCTTTAAGCAATGGCTTTTTTCTGTCCACTCTTCTGTAAAGCCCAGCTCTGTGGAGTGTATGGTTTAAAGTGGTTCTATGGACAAATACTCCAATCTCCGCTGTGGAGCTTTGCAGCTCCTTCAGGGTTATCTCTGGTCTCTTTGTTGCCTCTCTGAATAATGCCCTCCTTGCCTGGTCCGTGAGTTTTGGTGGGCGGCCCTCTCAGGTTTGTTGTGGTGACATATTCTTTCTTTTTTTATAATGGATTTAATGGTGCCCCGTGGGATGTTCACAGTTTCTGATATATTTGTATAGCCCAACCCTGATCTGTACTTCTCCACAACCTTGTCCCTGACCTGTTTGGAGAGCTCCTTGGTCTTCATGGTGCCGCTTGCTTGGTGGTGTTGCAGACTCTGGGGCCTTTCAGAACAGGTGTATATATACTGAGATCATGTGACAGATCATGTGACACTTAGATTGCACACAGGTGGACTTTATTTAACTAATTATGTGACTTCTGAAGGTAATTGGTTGCACCAGATCTTATTTAGGGGCTTCATAGCAAAGGGGGTGAATACATATTCACGCACCACTTTTCCATTTTTATTTTTTATTTATTTTTTGAAACAAGTTATTTTTTTCAGTTCATTTCACTAATTTGGACTATTTTATGTATGTCCATTACATGAAATACAAATAAAAATCCAATTAAATTACAGGTTGTAATGCAACAAAATAGGTAAAACGCCAAGGGGGATGAATACTTAGCACTGTATGTGCATCCTTAAGCACACCCTTCTCATTAACCTGTGGTGAGTTATTCACAATTATTGATAAACAAATAAGGTTTTATATGTAAGATGGCTAAATAAAGAGCTAAATTATTGATTATTATTATTATTATATTATTTATGCCCTGGTCCTATAAGAGCTCATTGTCACTTCCCACGAGCCGGGTTGTGACAAAAACTCACACTCATTCTTATGTTTAATAAATGTATCGTATAGTGTGTGTGTGGCAGGCTTACAATGATGGCAAAAAACAACATTTCAGAGTGCGCTGACCCTGGTGCTAGAGGGGGTACAGCTGGAGGTTGAATGTTTGAAGGGGTACGGGACTATAATAATAATAATACGTTTGGGAACTACTGCCCTACAAGCCTAATAAGCCCTTACTCACCAGAACAATGTCATCAATCGATAGAATTAAATGCTTGAATCTAGTTTGACATCGGTAAAGTTTTCTCTGTCATCTCTGCTTCTTTCACGGCGGAGCAAAAACTTTCAGGGAGAAAATGCAAAGAAAAAGCCACATCTCAGACTGGCCAATAAAAAGAAAGGATTAAGATTGGCAAAACAACACTGGACAGAGGAACTCTGCCTAGAAGGCCAGCATCCCAGAGTCGCCTCCACTGTTGATGTTGAGACTGGTGTTTTGCGGGTATTATTTAATGAAGCTGCCAGTTGAGGACTTGTGAGGCGTCTGTTTCTCAAACTTGACACTTTTCACATTCTCTCAAAAAGAAATGTGTCTCCACTCTTGTTTCTCGAGTCAAAATTTTCCTACATTTGGTGTATAATTTTACTGCAAGAAATGCTTAATGATGCAGGAGTTAATATTGAGGCAATGTGAGTGGTTATAGACTTACAGTAAGTGTCCAGATTTCAGTTTCCATTTAACTCATCTAAACAGTAGGCTACAGTTCCCTTGACGTGCCATAGTCCTATTTGAAGGCCCTATCTTGTGACTTTCAAATTTGTATAACGCCTCACAATCATCACACATAACATAGCCAGCACTGCTATCATCAAATATTTCTCAAACATTACTTTTCTCACCCGTTTTAAATATACTTAAGCATCAAAACATAAATGTAATTGATAAAATGTACTTAACTATCAAAAGTAAATGTACAAGTATACATCATTTAAAATTCCTTATATTAAGCAAAGCAGATGGCCACATTTTCTAGTTTTTTGGTATTTACAGATAGCCAGGGGCACTCTCCAACTCTCAGACATCATTTACTAACGAAGCATGTGTTTAGTGAGTCCGACAGATCAGAGGCAGTAGGGATCACCAGGGATGTTCTCTTGATAAGTGTTTGAATTACTCAATTTTCCTGTCCTGCTAAGCATTGAAAATGTAACGAGTACTTTTGGGTGTCAGGGAAAATTGGTTGAGTAAAAAGTACAGGATTTTCTTTAGGAATGTAGTGAAGTAAAAGTAAAAGTTGTCAAAAATATAAATAGTAAAGTACAGATACCCCAAAAAACGACTTAAGACTTTAAAGTATTTTTCTTAGGTACTTTACACCACTGGGCTTTACACACTAATGCCAGATCGCCTAAAATAATTAAAGAAAAACATCAATGGACCAAAAATGATACATTTATGGATTTAAGGTGTTATCTCTTTATTTAAACCACCCGCCACCCGCCACCCGCCACACGCCTAGATAATACAAGATAATACAGATAATACAAAAACAAGCATACCCACCCTCGTCACACCCTGACCTAACCAAAATAATAAATAAAACATAGATAACTAAGGTCAGGGCGTGACAGTACCCCCCCCTAAAGGTGCGGACTCCCGACCGCAAACCTGAACTTATAGGGGAGGGTCCGGGTGGGCATCTACCCACGGTGGCGGCTCTGGTTCTGGATGCCGCCCCCCCTCTTTACACTGATTCCTCCGCCTTTGCAGATCCAGACCGTGGATCATCACCGGAGGCTCTGGACTGCGGATCATCGCCGGAGGCCCCGGGCTGGGGACCGTCGCTGGAGAACCCGGACTGGGGACCGTCGCTGGAGAACCCGGGCTGGGGACCGTCGCTGAAGACTCCGGGCTGGGGACAGACGCTGGAGAACCCGGGCTAGGGACCGTCGCTGGAGAACCGGGACTGGGGACCGTCGCTGGAGACCCCGGGCTGGGGACCGTCGCTGGAGACCCCGGACTGGGGACCGTCGCTGGAGACCCTGGGATGGGGACCGACGTTGGAGGTTCTTGACTGTGGCCCGTCGTTGGAGGTTCCGGACTGTGGCCCGTCATTGGAGGTTCCGGACTGTGGCCCGTCGTTGGATGTTCCGGACTGTGAAACGTTGCCGGAAGCTCTGGACTGGGTACTGTCGCCGGAAGCTCTGGACTGGGTACTGTCGCCGGAAGCTCTGGACTGGGTACTGTCGCCGGAAGCTCTGGACTGGGTACTGTCGCCGGAAGCTCTGGACTAGGTACTGTCGCCGGAAGCTCTGGACTAGGTACTGTCGCCGGAAGCTCTGGACTCGGTACTGTCGCCGGAAGCTCTGGACTGGGTACTGTCGCCGGAAGCTCTGACACTCGGTACTGTCGCCGGAAGCTCTGGACTACGTACTGTCGCCGGAAGCTCTGGACTAGGTACTGTCGCCGGAAGCTCTGGACTGTGGAAGCGCACTGGAAGCCTGATGCAATATTTCATTACTCTAAACCTCCCCGCCCTTTATCCACACGATATTTCATTACTCTAAACCTGCCCGCCCTTTATCCACACGATATTTCATTACTCTAAACCTGCCCGCCCTTTATCCACACAATATTTCATTACTCTAAACCCGCTCTTTATCCACACAATATTTCATTACTCTAAACCCGCCCTTTATCCACACAATATTTCATTACTCTAAACCCGCCCTTTATCCACACAATATTTCATTACTCTAAACCTGCCCGCCCTTTATCCACACAATATTTCATTACTCTAAACCTGCCCGCCCTTTATCCACACAATATTTCATTACTCTAAACCTGCCCGCCTTTTATCCACACGATATTTCATTACTCTAAACCCGCCCTTTATCCACACAATATTTCATTACTCTAAACCCGCCCTTTATCCACACAATATTTCATTACTCTAAACCTGCCCGCCCTTTATCCACACAATATTTCATTACTCTAAACCTGCCCGCCCTTTATCCACACAATATTTCATTACTCTAAACCTGCCCGCCCTTTATCCACACAATATTTCATTACTCTAAACCCGCCCTTTATCCACACAATATTTAATTACTCTAAACCCGCCCTTTATCCACACAATATTTCATTACTCTAAACCTGCCCGCCCTTTATCCACACAATATTTCATTACTCTAAACCTGCCCGCCCTTTATCCACACAATATTTCATTACTCTAAACCCGCCCTTTATCCACACAATATTTCATTACTCTAAACCCGCCCTTTATCCACACAATATTTCATTACTCTAAACCCGCCCGCCCTTTATCCACACAATATTTCATTACTCTAAACCCGCCCGCCCGCAGATGTAACCACATGGACTGCGGGTAATGAGTCAACATTCCTGTTATCCCAAAGCGGTGACTACACAATAACCCTCTGTTTCTAAACAATGATGTCACCGCCGTCACTGCATCATGACTCTGTTCCAGGTGTCTGTTTGCAACAGGGAGAAAGAGAGAGGCTCTGATTGTATAAGGGGGAGACCGCTTTTTATACCGCAGGGAGGGGAGGGGAGGCACTGTTTACGCCATCTTATGGTCACAGGCACGTACATTTATTTAGTTGTGTTAAATGTGGAGTGTTACAAACACAGACTACACCCAGGCTAAGCACATTCCAATGGAGAAAAAGACAACGCAAAAACAACACAGTGATTATGTCACTGGGCCTGCTAACACCGCGTGTGTGTGACTCACTCCTAGAGATATTGTTCCTCACACACCAAAAGGTTATTTCACCCATGTCATCTTTTCTTTCTTGAGCCTTAAAGAGAATGATATTACCATAAGAACGGAAGAAAATAAGATAAATGAATCATCTATTAATCGTATATTTCAACACTAATATTTGGGGTTTTTAACAACAACAAAAAATATTTATTTTTTTGAAAAAGTTCAAAACAATGAATAAACAATAAAGTTATCATCTGTTAAGGAGGGGGGTGGCAAGCTCAAATCAAATCAAGAAAACAATGTAAAGAGAGAAAAAAATAATAAGTAACAATCTTACGTCATTATGACAATGAAGCTTTTCATTCGTGTCTCGCCTCCGGCGGAAGAATCACATTCAGATCACTTTGCACATGCAGTTTCAATTTGAGGAGCTGTGTGTGTGTGTGTGTGTGTGTGTGTGTGTGTGTGTGTGTGTGTGTGTGTGTGTGTGTGTGTGTGTGTGTGTGTGTGTGTGTGTGTGTGTGTGTGTGTGTGTGTGTGTGTGTGTGTGTGTGTGTGCGTGCGTGTGTGTGTGGGTTTGTGTGGGTTTGTGTGGGTTTGTGTGTTTGATGTCTCACAGGAATATCAGGGATTTTTCCTCCCACTCCACAAACAGCCCAAGGACACAGAGTGATACCTTCCACTTTCGATTCCTGGGAGAATCTACTGATGCTGGGAAACTTAAGGTAAACGTGATCTAACATTAAGTTATTAGTTCTGAAGTCTGATCAACATCATGTTGAGGAATTATTCACCTTTATTCAAATATGTGGTATAATGGTTACGTTTATATATTGTTACTAGTAAAAGGATAAGGTTGGATTTGGGATTATTCAGGTACCAGAAATGTTCACAGCGATTCAGATAGAAATACGACATTGTAGAACATAATAGAATGTTTGGGCAGTATATTAATTGTATACTGAATAAACACGGCTTATTTACAAGTATACCCAGCATGAGCTGCAGAGTATGAGACAGCAGCATCCTCTTGTGGTCAGAGTTGGTATAGCAGACCAGCCCGCTAGTGCTGTAGTTACTGGACATGATTAGAGGACAGATGGTGAGGAAAGAGGGAGACAACACACGGTTTGGGTAAAGACAGTACAGTACATAGGTGTAGAAACTCTGTGGTTCGAGTTTTGCGGCGTATGTACTTTCTACTGTACTACATAGACTACAGAAAGTTATTTCACTGAGTTGTGGAGAACGACGAGAGTGTGTGTGTGGTGTCTAATGTGTTGGCGAGGATGGTGCCTGACATTGCAGATGTCATTCAGATACTTGGAGAAAGTGTGTACTTGCCTGAGACCTGAAGCCCTGTGTAAACTGGCTTTTCAGGCTTTAGCTCAGCGGGTTAACATGGTCTTTTGACAACCCAGTTGGTCTCAGAGGAGTAACCTAATCTTAGGCATAATGATTTGTGTCCAACACTCGTCCAGGTCCTCCTCCAGTTCCTCTCACAGGTCCTCCTCCAGTTCCTCTCACAGGTCCTCCTCCAGTTCCTCTCCCAGGTCCTCCTCCAGTCCCTCTCCCAGTACCTCTCCCAGGTCCTCCTCCAGTTCCTCTCCCAGGTCCTCCTCCAGTTCCTCTCCCAGTTCCTGTCCCAGGTCCTCTCCCAGGTTCTCTCCCAGTCCCTCTCCCAGGTCCTCTCCCAGGTCCTCCTCCAGTTCCTCTCCCAGTTCCTCTCCCAGGTCCTCCTCCAGTGCCTCTCCCAGGTCCTCTCCCAGGTCCTCCTCCAGTTCCTCTCCCAGTCCCTCTCACAGGTCCTCCTCCAGTTACTCTCCCAGTTCCTCTCCCAGGTCCTCTCCCGGGTCCTCTCCCAGGGCCTCTCCCAGGTCCTCTCCCAGTACCTCTCCCAGGTCCTCCTCCAGTTCCTCTCCCAGTTCCTCTCCCAAGTCCTCTCCCAGGTCCTCTCCAAGGTCCTCTCCCAGTTCCTCTCCCAAGTCCTCTCCCAGGTCCTCTCCAAGGTCCTCTCCCAGTTCCTCTCCCAGGTCCTCTCCCAGGTCCTCCTCCAGTACCTCTCCCAGGTCCTCTCCCAGGTCCTCTGTCAGTTCCTCTCCCAGTTCCTCTACTAGGTCCTCTCCCAGTTCCTCTGCCAGTTCCTCTACCGGTACCTCTACCGGTCCCTCTCCCAGTCCTACTCCCAGTCCCTCTGTACCTGTCAGGCAAAGTGATGGTTGTGTTGTTTCCATTACTTTAATAATTAACCACACACTCATACATAAACCATGCAAGTCTACCTTTGGTGGGTAGACTTACAGTGTGTGTGTCTCAGTGGAGGCTGCTGAGGGGAGGACGGCTCATAATAATGTCTGGAACGGAGTGAATGGAATGGTATCAAACCATGTACTTGATGTATTTGATACCATTCCATTTATACCACTCCAGCCATTACCACGGTACCGTCCTCCCCAAATAAGGTGCCACCAACCTCCTGTGGTATGTTTGTGTTTGTTATCCCTCTCTACTGTAACTGATATCTAACTGTGGTCCTGTCTCTCTCTACTGTAACTGACCTCTAACTGTGGTCCTGTCTCTCTCTACTGTAACTGACCTCTAACTGTGGTCCTGTCTCTCTCTACTGTAACTGATATCTAACTGTGGTCCTGTCCCCCTCTACTGTAACTGACCTCTAACTGTGGTCCTGTCTCCCTCTACTGTAACTGACCTCTAACTGTGGTCCTGTCTCTCTCTACTGTAACTGACCTCTAACTGTGGTCCTGTCTCCCTGTACTGTAACTGACCTCTAACTGTGGTCCTGTCTCCCTCTACTGTAACTGACCTCTAACTGTGGTCCTGTCCCTCTCTACTGTAACTGACCTCTAACTGTGGTCCTGTCTCCCTGTACTGTAACTGACCTCTAACTGTGGTCCTGTCCCCCTCTACTGTAACTGACCTCTAACTGTGGTCCTGTCTCTCTCTACTGTAACTGATATCTAACTGTGGTCCTGTCTCTCTCTACTGTAACTGACCTCTAACTGTGGTCCTGTCCCTCTCTACTGTAACTGATATCTAACTGTGGTCCTGTCCCCCTCTACTGTAACTGACCTCTAACTGTGGTCCTGTCTCCCTCTACTGTAACTGACCTCTAACTGTGGTCCTGTCTCTCTCTACTGTAACTGACCTCTAACTGTGGTCCTGTCTCTCTCTACTGTAACTGATATCTAACTGTGGTCCTGTCTCCCTCTACTGTAACTGACCTCTAACTGTGGTCCTGTCTCTCTCTACTGTAACTGACCTCTAACTGTGGTCCTGTCCCTCTCTACTGTAACTGATATCTAACTGTGGTCCTGTCTCCCTCTACTGTAACTGACCTCTAACTGTGGTCCTGTCTCCCTCTACTGTAACTGACCTCTAACTGTGGTCCTGTCTACCTCTACTGTAACTGACCTCTAACTGTGGTCCTGTCTCCCTGTACTTTAACCATCTGCTCTACAGAATCTTTTAATGAACACCACACTGGAGGTAAACAGATAGATATACAGTACATTGGGCGCATCCCAAATGGCATCCTATTCCCTATATAGTATACCCTATACCCTATTCCCTATATATAGTATACCCTATACCCTATTCCCTATATAGTATACCCTATACCCTATTCCCTATATAGTATACCCTATACCCTATTCCCTATATAGTATACCCTATACCCTATTCCCTATATAGTATACCCTATACCCTATTCCCTATATAGTATACCATATACCCTATTCCCTATATAGTATACCCTATTCTCTATATAGTATACCCTATTCCCTATATAGTATACCCTATACCCTATTCCCTATATAGTATACCCTGTACCCTATTCCCTATATAGTATACCCTATACCCTATTCCCTATATAGTATACCCTATACCCTATTCCCTATATAGTATACCCTATACCCTATTCCCTATATAGTATACCCTATACTCTATATAGTATACCCTATACCCTATACTCTATATAGAATACCCTATACCCTATTCCCTATATAGTATACCCTATACCCTATTCCCTATATAGTATACCCTATACCCTATTCTCTATATTCTTTAGCACACTCTGCCAACCCTGATGTCCTTGCCGTGTCCGAATCCTGGCTTAGGAAGGCCACCAAAAATTCTGGGATTTCCATACCCAACTATAACACTTTCCATCAAGATAGAACTGCCAAAGGGGGAGGAGTTGCAATCTACTGCAGAGATAGCCTGCAAAGTTCTGTCATACTTTCCAGGTCTATGCCCAAACAGTTCGAACTTCTAATTTTAAAAATTAATCTCTCCAGAAATAAGTCTCTCACTGTTGCCGCCTGCTACCGACCCCCCTCAGCTCCCAGCTGTGCCCTGGACACCATCTGTGAATTGATCGCTCCCCATCTAGCTTCAGAGTTTGTTCTGTTAGGTGACCTAAACTGGGATATGCTTAACACCCCGGCAGTCCTACAATCCAAGCTTGATGCCCTCAATCTCACACAAATCATCAAGGAACCCACCAGGTACAACCCTAAATCCGTAAACATGGGCACCCTAATAGACATTATCCTGACCAACCTGCCCTCCAAATACACCTCTGCTGTCTTCAATCAAGATCTCAGCGATCACTGCCTCATTGCCTGTATCCGCCACGGGTCCGCGGTCAAACGACCACCCCTCATCACTGTCAAACGCTCCCTAAAACACTTCTGCGAGCAGGCCTTTCTAATCGACCTGGCCCGGGTACCCTGGAAGGATATTGACCTCATCCCGTCAGTTGAGGATGCCTGGTCATTCTTTAAAAGTTACTTCCTCACCATATTAGACAAGCATGCTCCGTTCAAAAAATGCAGAACCAAGAACAGATATAGCCCTTGGTTCACTCCAGACCTGACTGCCCTCGACCAGCACAAAAACATCCTGTGGCGAACTGCAATAGCATCGAAGAGCCCCCGCGATATGCAACTGTTCAGGGAAGTCAGGAACCAATACACGCAGTCAGTCAGGAAAGCAAAGGCCAGCTTTTTCAAGCAGAAATTTGCATCCTGTAGCTCTAACTCCAAAAAGTTCTGGGATACTGTAAAGTCCATGGAAAACAAGAGCACCTCCTCCCAGCTGCCCACTGCACTGAGGCTAGGTAACACGGTCACCACTGATAAGTCCGTGATAATCGAAAACTTCAACAAACATTTCTCAATGGCTGGCCATGCCTTCCTCCTGGCGACTCCAACCTTGGCCAACAGCCCCGCCCCCCCCGCTGCTACTCGCCCAAGCCTCCCCAGCTTCTCCTTTACCCATATCCAGATAGCAGATGTTCTGAAAGAGCTGGAAAACCTGGACCCATACAAATCAGCTGGGCTTGACAATCTGGACCCCCTATTTCTGAAACTGTCCGCCGCCATTGTCGCACCCCCTATTACCAGCCTGTTCAACCTCTCCTTCGTATCATCTGAGATCCCCAAGGATTGGAAAGCTGCCGCGGTCATCCCCCTCTTCAAAGGGGGAGACACCCTGGACCCAAACTGTTACAGACCTATATCCATCCTGCCCTGCCTATCTAAGGTCTTCGAAAGCCAAGTCAACAAACAGATCACTGACCATCTCGAATCCCACCGTACCTTCTCCGCTGTGCAATCTGGTTTCCGAGCCGGTCACGGGTGCACCTCAGCCACGCTCAAGGTACTAAACGATATCATAACCGCCATCGATAAAAGACATTACTGTGCAGCCGTCTTCATCGACCTGGCCAAGGCTTTCGACTCTGTCAATCACCATATTCTTATCGGCAGACTCAGTAGCCTTGGTTTTTCTAATGACTGCCTTGCCTGGTTCACCAACTACTTTGCAGACAGAGTTCAGTGTGTCAAATCGGAGGGCATGTTGTCCGGTCCTCTGGCAGTCTCTATGGGGGTACCACAGGGTTCAATTCTCGGGCCGACTCTTTTCTCTGTATACATCAATGATGTTGCTCTTGCTGCGGGCGATTCCCTGATCCACCTCTACGCAGACGACACCATTCTATATACTTCCGGCCCTTCCTTGGACACTGTGCTATCTAACCTCCAAACGAGCTTCAATGCCATACAACACTCCTTCCGTGGCCTCCAACTGCTCTTAAACGCTAGTAAAACCAAATGCATGCTTTTCAACCGGTCGCTGCCTGCACCCGCACGCCCGACTAGCATCACCACCCTGGACGGTTCCGACCTAGAATATGTGGACATCTATAAGTACCTAGGTGTCTGGCTAGACTGCAAACTCTCCTTCCAGACTCATATCAAACATCTCCAATCCAAAATCAAATCAAGAATCGGCTTTCTATTCCGCAACAAAGCCTCCTTCACTCACGCCGCCAAACTTACCCTAGTAAAACTGACTATCCTACCGATCCTCGACTTCGGCGATGTCATCTACAAAATAGCTTCCAATACTCTACTCAGCAAACTGGATGCAGTTTATCACAGTGATGGGTCCATTCGTTTTGTTACTAAAGCACCTTATACGACCCACCACTGCGACCTGTATGCCCTAGTCGGCTGGCCCTCGCTACATGTTCGTCGTCAGACCCACTGGCTCCAGGTCATCTACAAGGCTATGCTAGGTAAAGTGCCGCCTTATCTCAGTTCACTGGTCACGATGGCTACACCCACCCGCAGCACGCGCTCCAGCAGGTGTATCTCACTGATCATCCCTAAAGCCAAAACCTAATTTGGACGCCTTTCCTTCCAGTTCTCTGCTGCCTGCGACTGGAACGAATTGCAAAAATCTCTGAAGTTGGAGACTTTTATCTCCCTCAACAACTTTAAAAATCTGCTATCCGAGCAGCTAACCGATCGCTGCAGCTGTACATAGTCCATCTGTAAACTACCCACCCAATTTACCTACCTCACCCCCCATACTGCTTTTATTTATTTACTTTTCTGCTCTTTTGCACACCAGTATCTCTTCTTGCACATGATCATCTGATGATTTATCACTCCAGTGTTAATCTGCTAAATTGTAATTATTAGATTTATTGCCTACCTCATGCCTTTTGCACACATTGTATATAGATTCTCTTTTTTTTCTACCATGTTATTGACTTGTTTATTGTTTACTCCATGTGTAACTCTGTGTTGTCTGTTCACACTGCTATGCTTTATCTTGGCCAGGTCGCAGTTCCAAATGAGAACTTGTTCTCAACTAGCCTACCTGGTTAAATAAAGGTGAAATAAATAAAATTAAAAATTAAAAAATATATAGTATACCCTATACCCTATTCTCTATATAGTATACCCTATACCCTATACCCTATATAGTATACCCTATACCCTGGTCAAAAGTAATACACTAATGACTTTAAGGTGGCATATTTTGCCAGTAATGTAGTGGATGACAGGCTGCTATATTGACTCTGTTCTAATGAAGCCAGTCACATCTCTCAGTAACATTAGCCATACTGATATGATGGTAGGTGTCTCAAATGGGGAAAAGTTGACACCTGTACACACGCACACACAGTGTTAGGTTCTGGAATTATTCTCTCTGAGGATTGAAGCCGTTCATGATCAATCAGCAGCTTCTCTCTAACAGGACTCATTGATCTGCTCTGGCACACATGCACACAGTGCACAGAGTAGCTGTAACAATAGATGGGGAGAAAAAAACTAGTTTGGAATACTGCAGCTGTCGACTGCACTGTGTCGAATCCTGGTTCAAATCCAGTGCTGCACTGTGTCGAATCCCGGTTCAATCCGGTGCTGCACTGTGTCAAACCCTGGTTCAATCCAGTGCTGCACTGTGTCGAATCCCGGTTCAAATCCAGTGCTGCACTGTGTCGAATCCCGGTTCAAATCCAGTGCTGCACCGTGTCGAATCCCGGTTCAAATCCAGTGCTGCACTGTGTCGAATCCTGGCTCAAATTCAGTGCTGCACTGTGTCGAATCCTGGCTCAAATTCAGTGCTGCACTGTGTCGAATCCCGGTTCAATCCAATGCTGCACTGTGTCGAATCCCGGTTCAATCCAGTGCTGCACTGTGTCGAATCCCGGTTCAAATCCAGTGCTGCACTGTGTCGAATCCTGGCTCAAATCCAGTGCTGCACTGTGTCGAATCCTGGCTCAAATCCAGTGCTGCACTGTGTCGAATCCTGGCTCAAATCCAGTGCTGCACTGTGTCGAATCCTGGTTCAAACAGAGGGCTTTAGCTCAGCATGCTAACTCAGCAAGGTTCTGGACCTTAGTAAATATTAAAGTTGAATGAGAAAACAGGAGTGTAGAGACAAGAAGAAATATTTTTAAAGAGTGGTAGAAAATATGATAATGTATGAAGGTAATGTATTCAGGTGAAGGTTTCTTCCTATAGTTGGAATAACAGAAGACAGAATAGCCATTTCAGACACATTTAGAAAGACACAACCTGACAACCATCATCCCCTCACTGCTGACTGGTCTATACACAACCAGCTCTCACAGTCTCACGTCAGAATTAGACGTTCACCAATGTTTCTCATATTTCAAATTTCGAAGTGTTTAAGGTTACGTTTAGGCATTTACATCCACATTTTTTAAGGTTAGGGTTAAGTTTAGGAATTAACTCCAAAACGTAAGGTTAGGCATTATCTGGTTATGGTAAGGGTTAAGGTTTGGGATAGGCTTAAAACTAACATCTCAAAAACAACTTTATATTGCTGGATTTGAACATGCAAGCTTCTGGCCCTTCTACCCCAGAGGCAGTTGCAAGCTTCTGTCCCTTCTACCCCAGAGGCAGTTGCCTATGCTCATCCACCATCCCGGTTCACTACACCCTAACAAAACTGAAACCACCTTGAAGATAACAAGGTTGCCCCTAGTGGTCAGTTTCTATGTCATCTTCCGACGTCCTCAGACATGGACAAACGTCTAATCCTGACTTGTATCACGTGTGACCTGGCTGCTGTAAAACAACTACTGCAGGGGTTTCTATAACACACAGCAACTGTTTTAACTAGGTGCTAAACAGATGAACATGACAACAGTTTCAGTGTTTCTCTAATGGCAGCGCTTTTATGGGCTTTAGTGTTTCTCTGCTGCTATAGTGGAGTGTGTGTGTGCACACACAGACACACACACACAAACACACACACATATGAACACACACACACACACACATGCATACACACACTGAGTTGAGTAAGTGCCTGTCGTTCTGTAGCTTGTTAGCTAGTCCCCAAGGTCAGCGTCTCCAAGAGCTGACGATATTATTTTTAAATAATGAATAAAAACACAAATAATTCAATAATTAACCAATATTGTGATCAATGTGATTTCAGCCTTGAACATGTTATCACCATGATAAACAAAACAAAACTTAATCCATTTAAACAGCAGTTAGCTACATAATCTGTGATGGAGCCTGAGAGGATGGCTGCCATTTTATTTGGCTCTTAACCAACCGTGCTATTTTGCGACGAGTGGCTAATCTGCCTTTGCCATCCGTACTGTTAGCCAACGTTCAATCGCTGGAAAATAAATGGGACGAACTGAAAGCACGTATATCCTACTACCGAGTCTTGGCTGAACGACAGCATTACTGACTCGATATCTAAGGAAGTCTCAAGGTTTTGCTTGCCTGAGGTAGATTATCTCATAATAAGCTGTAGACCACACTATCTACCTAGAGAGTTTTCATCTGTATTTTTTTCGTAACTGTCTACATACCAACACAGACCGATGCTGCCACTAAAACCGCACTCAATGAGCTGTATACCGCCATAAGCAAACAGGAAAACGCTCATCCAGAGGCGGCGCTCCTAGTGGCCGGGGACATTAATGCAGGGAAACTTAAATCAGTTTTACCTCATTTCTAGCAGCATGTTAAATGTGCAACCAGAGGGGAAAAAAACTCTAGACAACCTTTACTCCACACACAGAGATGCGTACAAAGCTCTCCCTCGTCCTCCATTTGGCAAATCTGACCATAATTCTATCCTCCTGATTCCTGCTTACAAGCAAAAATTAAAGCAGGAAGTACCAGTGACTCGGTCTATAAAAAAGTGGTCAGATGACGCGGATGCTACACTACAGGAATGTTTTGCTAAGCACAGACTGGAATATGTTCCAGGATTCCTCCGATTGCATTGAGGAGTACACCACATCAGTCACTGGCTTCATCAATAAGTGCATCGATGACGTCGTCCCCACAGTGACTGTACGTACATACCTCAACCAGAAGCCATGGATTACAGGCAACATTTGCACTGAGCTAAAGGGTAGAGCTGCTGCTTTCAAGGAGCGGGACTCTAACCCGGATGCTTATAGGGAATCTCGCTATGCCCTCCTGACGAACCATCAAATAGGCAACACATCAATACAGGACTAAGATCCAATCGAACAACACCGGCTCCGACGCTCGGTGGATGTGGCAGGGCTTGTAAACTATTACAGACTACAAAGTGAAGCACAGCCGAGAGCTTCCCAGTGACACAAGCCTACCAGACGAGCTAAATAACTTAGTAACGAGGCAAGTAACACTGAAACATGCATGAGAGCATCAGCTGTTCGTGACGACTGATCAAGCTCTCCGCAGCCGATGTGAGTAAGACCTTTAAACAGGTCAACATTCACTTTACAAGGCCGCAGGGCCAGACAGATTACCAGGATGTGTACTCCGAGCATGCGCTGACCAACTGGCAAGTGTCTTCACTGACATTTTCAACCTCTCCTTGTCTGAGTCTGGCTGCAGACCACCATAGTCCCTGTGCCCAAGAACACTATGGTAACCTGCCTAAATGACTACCGACCCGTAGCATTCACATCTGCAGCCATGAAGTGCTTTGAAAGGCTGGTTATGGCCTTTGGAGTCATGCTCAGTCCCCTCCTGTACTCCCTGTTCACTCATGACTGCATGGCCAGGCATGACTCCATCCCCATCATTAAGTTTGCCGATGACACAACAGTGTCACCGACAATGATGAGACAGCCTATAGGGAGGAGGTCAGAGACATGACCGTCTGGTGCAAGGACAACAACCTCTCCCTCAACATGAGCAAGACAAAGGAGATGATTGTGGACTACAGGAAAAGGAGGACCGAGCACGCCCCCATTCTCATCGACGGGGCTGTAGTGGAGTGGGTTTAGAGCTTCAAGTTCCTTGGCATCCACATCACCAACAAACTAACATGGTCCAAGCACACCAAGATAGTCGTGAAGAGGGCACGACAAAACCTATTCCCCCTCAGGAGACTGAAAAGATTTGGAATGGGTCCTCAGATCCTTAAAATATTTTACAGCTGCACCATCGAGAGCATCCTGACGGGTTGCATCACTGCCTGGTACGGCAACTGCTCGGCCTCCGACCGCAAGGCACTACAGAGGGTAGTGCATACGGCCCAGTACATCACCGGGGCCAAGCTTCCTGCCATCCAGGACCTCTATATCAGGCGGTGTCAGATGAAGGCTCTAAAAATTGTCAAAGACTCCAGCCACCCTAGTCAAAGACTTTTCTTTCTGCTACCACACGGCAAGTGGTACCGGAGCGCCAAGTCTAGGTCCAAGAGGCTTCTAAACAGCTTCTACCCCAAAGCCATAAGACTCCTGAACATCTAATCAAATGGCTACCGATACTTTTTGCATTCCCCACGCCCCGGTACCCCCTGTATATAGCCTCGCAATTGTTTTTTTACTGCTGCTCTTTAATTATTTGTTACTTTTATCTCTTACTTTTTTAGGTATTTTCTTAAAACTGTATTGTTGGTTAAGGGCTTGTAAGTAAGCATTTCATTGTTAGGTCTACACCTGTTGTTTTTGGCGCATGTAACAAATACAATTTGATTTGATTTTGATAATTTCCTATCCTGTGCCGCCATATTTACTTTTTCAACATTTCAACTTCATAATCAATTGACAAGTTGCAATTCAGTTAGACATTGGACCAGACAACAGACAAACAGATAGCCAGACAGACAGACAGCCAACCAGATGGACAGACAGACAGACAGACAGACAGCCAGACAGGCAGCCAGCCAGACAGCCAGACAGGCAGCCAGACAGGCAGCTAGACTGGAGGTATTTTTCTGTTTCTTCCTTCCGCTGACTCAGACCCCCCGGTCCCCCCATTTACCACTAGCCCTGTCCTGCCACACCTCCCTATCCCTGTGTCCCTGTCTCTCGGTCTGTGTGTGTGTGGGTGTGTGGGTCTGTGGGTGTGAGGGTGTTTGTGTGTGTGTGTGTGTGTGTGTGTGTGTGTGTGTGTGTGTGTGTGTGTGTGTGTGTGTGTGTGTGTGTGTGTGTGTGTGTGTGTGTGTGTGTGTGTGTGTGTGTGTGTGTGTGTGTGTGTGTGTGTGTGTGTGTGTGTGGTAAGCTTTGGAATGATGAGCATGCATTGTGAAGACACATTTCCTCTTAGTGGGAGAGAGAGGGAGAGTCGGGCGCTATGCTGTGCCAGGAGAGTGGTGGGAAATGTCCTTGAGCTAAGAGCAGTGTTTGGGACAGACATTGTCTTGTATGAGTGTGTTTGTGCGTGTGCGTGTGCGTGTGCGTTTGTGTCTGTGTGTGTGTGTGTGTGTGTGTGTGTGTGTGTGTGTGTGTGTGTGTGTGTGTGTGTGTGTGTGTGTGTGTGTGTGTGTGTGTGTGTGTGTGTGTGTGTGTGTGTGTGTGTGTGTGTGTGTGTGTGTGTATCTGTGTGTATGTGTGTATCTGTGTGTATGTATGTCGTGTCAAATCCCACGTTACATCAACACGCTCCGTTGGCAAGTCACAAGGTCAAGTTAGAGCCTTAGACTGACTGACTGCCGCATGCACCGGCACATAAACACTTACACACACTCACTTACACACACGCACTTACACACACACACACACACTTACACACACACTCACTTACACACACGCACTTACACACACACACACTTACACACACACACAGACTTACACACACAGACTTACACACACAGACTTACACACACAGACTTACACACACAGACTTACACACACACAGACTTACACACACAGACTTACACACACAGACTTACACACACACAGACTTACACACACAGACTTACACACACAGACTTACACACACACAGACTTACACACACAGACTTACACACACACAGACTTACACACACACAGACTTACACACACAGACTTACACACACACAGACTTACACACACAGACTTACACACACACAGACTTACACACACACAGACTTACACACACACACAGACTTACACACACAGACTTACACACACACACACAGACTTACACACACACAGACTTACACACACACACAGACTTACACACACACAGACTTACACACACTCACTCGCAAAAGCTGAGGTTAATTAATCAAAACAGAAGAGAGAAGTCCAAATTCTAGAATGTTATTCCATTCCGGTGTCATGCCCTGACCTGAGATATCTCTGTTTTCTTTATATTTTGGTTAGGTCAGGGTGTGACTAGGGTGTGTACGTTAGTTTTTGTATTGTCTAGGGTTTTTTGTATGTCTAGGGTTTTTGTAGGTCTAGGTGATTTGTATGTCTATGGTGGCCTGATATGGTTCCCAATCAGAGGCAGCTGTTTATCGTTGTCTCTGATTGGGGATTATATTTAGGTAGCCATTTCGCTTTGGTGTTCGTGGGTTCTTGTCCATGTGTAGTTGCCTGTCAGCACTCATTTGAATAAGCTTCACGGTTCATTTTGTTGTTTTGTTAGTTTTGTTCAGTGTTCATTCTTATAATAAAGAGAATGTACACATACCACGCTGCGCCTTGGTCCGATTCATACGACCAACGTGACATCCGGAACCCTTGGTGATGTCATTAATTAGGACCTTTTGAAATGTTCAACAGATACGCCTGACCTCTTCTGTCACTTCCTGTAGTTACAGATACGCCTGACCTCTTCTGTCACTTCCTGTAGTTACAGATACGCC
>NC_092114.1:17355124-17370124 GCF_045679555.1 Salvelinus alpinus | reverse complement strand
CAGTGTCAACATGACTGAGAAGACATATGACCTGGAAGACAATAGTAGTAGACCAGTGTCAACATGACTGAGAAGACATATGACCTGGAAGACAATAGTAGTAGACCAGTGTCAACCTGACTGAGAAGACACATGACCAGGAAGACAATAGTAGTAGACCAGTGTCAACCTGACTGAGAAGACACATGACCAGGAAGACAATAGTAGTAGACCAGTCTCAACATGACTGAGAAGACACATGACCAGGAAGACAATAGTAGTAGACCAGTCTCAACCTGACTGAGAAGACACATGACCTGGAAGACAATAGTAGTAGACCAGTGTCAACCTGACTGAGAAGACACATGACCTGGAAGACAATAGTAGTAGACCAGTGTCAACCTGACTGAGAAGACACATGACCTGGAAGACAATAGTAGTATGACCAGTCTCAACCTGACTGAGAAGACACATGACCTGGAAGACAATAGTAGTAGACCAGTCTCAACCTGACTGAGAAGACATATGACCTGGAAGACAATAGTAGTAGACCAGTGTCAACCTGACTGAGAAGACACATGACCTGGAAGACAATAGTCTCAACTTGACTGAGCCTCAGAACCAGCTGGCTGAGGGGACTCTTCTCTTGTTTCATCTCTTGACATTGTAGAGCTGTGTGATGAAATGTTTTGGGGTCACTTGTTTTAAGATGGTTGTAAAATGTGATGGCTCTTTTTTGTATTTGAATAAGGAGAGGCCCAATTCTGCTCTACATGCGTTATTTGGAGTTTTTCTTTGCACTTGAAAAACTCTGCATGCTGTATTTTGATTGGATGTTTGTCCCATTTGGTAAATTCATTATTAGAGAGTGGACCCCATACTTCGCTGCCATATCGAGCAATTGGTTCTATAACTGATTGGAAAATGTTGAGGGCTTTATAAATACATTTGATTGATTGATGTTCTAATAGAACTGTGTCCAAATAGAATTTATATTTGTGATCCTGATTTCCAGACCTCTTTTGGAATATCATTATATTTGTTTTTGTCACAGAACCTGTGATTAACAGTCAAAGCCCAGGTCTGACAGAACCTGTGATTAACGGTCAGAGTCCAGGTCTGACAGAACCTGTGATTAACTGTCAGAGCCCAGGTCTGACAGAACCTGTGATTAACGGTCAGAGTCCAATTCTGACAGAACCTGTGATTAACGGTCAGAGCCCAGGTCTGACAGAACCTGTGGTTTAACGGTCAGAGTCCAGGTCTGACAGAACCTGTGATTAACAGACCCTTAGTGAGAGACAGCAGCACCAGGTCACCTGCATACAGCAGACCCTTAGTGAGTGACAGCAGCACCAGGTCATCTGCATACAGCAGACCCTTAGTGAGTGACAGCAGCACCAGGTCATCTGCATACAGCAGACCCTTAGTGAGAGACAGCAGCACCAGGTCATCTGTCTACAGCAGACCCTCCTTAGTGGGAGACAGCAGACCCTCCTTAGTGGGAGACAGCAGCACCAGGTCATCTGCATACAGCAGACCCTCCTTAGTGAGAGACAGCAGCACCAGGTCATCTGCGTACAGCAGACCCTCCTTAGTGGGAGACAGCAGACCCTTCTTAGTGAGAGACAGCAGCACCAGGTCATCTGTCTACAGCAGACCCTCCTTAGTGAGAGGCAGCAGTACCAGGTCATCTGCATACAGCAGACCCTCCTTAGTGGGAGACAGCAGCACCAGGTCATCTGTCTACAGCAGACCCTCCTTAGTGGGAGACAGCAGACCCTCCTTAGTGAGAGACAGCAACACCAGGTCATCTGCATACAGCAGACCCTTCTTAGTGAGAGACAGCAGCACCAGGTCATCTGCATACAGCAGACCCTCCTTAGTGGGAGACAACAGCACCAGGTCATCTGCATACAGCAGACCCTTAGTGGGAGACAGCAGCACCAGGTCATCTGCATACAGCAGACCCTTAGTGAGAGACAGCAGCACCAGGTCATCTGCATACAGCAGACCCTTAGTGGGAGACAGCAGCACCAGGTCATCTGTCTACAGCAGACCCTCCTTAGTGGGAGACAGCAGCACCAGGTCATCTGTCTACAGCAGACCCTCCTTAGTGGGAGACAGCAGCACCAGGTCATCTGTCTACAGCAGACCCTCCTTAGTGAGAGACAGCAGCACCAGGTCATCTGCATACAGCAGACCCTCCTTAGTGGGAGACAGCAGACCCTCCTTAGTGAGAGACAGCAGCACCAGGTAATCTGCATACAGCAGACCCTCCTTAGAGGGAGACAGCAGCACCAGGTCATCTGTCTACAGCAGACCCTCCTTAGTGGGAGACAGCAGCACCAGGTCATCTGTCTACAGCAGACCCTCCTTAGTGGGAGACAGCAGCACCAGGTCATCTGTCTACAGCAGACCCTCCTTAGTGGGAGACAGCAGTACCAGGTCATCTGTCTACAGCAGACCCTCCTTAGTGGGAGACAGCAGCACCAGGTCATCTGTCTACAGCAGACCCTCCTTAGAGGGAGACAGCAGCACCAGGTCATCTGTCTACAGCAGACCCTCCTTAGTGGGAGACAGCAACACCAGGTCATCTGCGTACAGCAGACCCTCCTTAGT
Organism: Salvelinus alpinus; assembly: GCF_045679555.1. NCBI lineage: Eukaryota > Metazoa > Chordata > Actinopteri > Salmoniformes > Salmonidae > Salvelinus > Salvelinus alpinus. The sequence goes on along the minus strand of NC_092114.1, from coordinate 17,367,523 downwards.
GGGAGACAGCAGCACCAGGTCATCTGTCTACAGCAGACCCTCCTTAGTGAGAGACAGCAGCACCAGGTCATCTGCATACAGCAGACCCTCCTTAGTGGGAGACAGCAGCAACAGGTAATCTGCATACAGCAGACCCTCCTTAGTGGGAGACAGCAGCAACAGGTCATCTGCATACAGCAGACCCTCCTTAGTGAGAGACAGCAGCACCAGGTCATCTGTCTACAGCAGACCCTTAGTGAGAGACAGCAGCAACAGGTCATCTGCATACAGCAGACCCTCCTTAGTGAGAGACAGTAGCACCAGGTCATCTGTCTACAGCAGACCCTCCTTAGTGGGAGACAGCAGCACCAGGTCATCTGTCTACAGCAGACCCTTAGTGAGAGACAGCAGCACCAGGTCATCTGTCTACAGCAGACCCTTCTTAGTGAGAGACAGCAGCACCAGGTCATCTGTCTACAGCAGACCCTTAGTGAGAGACAGCAGCACCAGGTCATCTGCATACAGCAGACCCTCCTTAGTGAGAGACAGCAGCACCAGGTCATCTGTCTACAGCAGACCCTCCTTAGTGGGAGACAGCAGCACCAGGTCATCTGCATACAGCAGACCCTCCTTAGTGAGAGACAGCAGCACCAGGTCATCTGTCTACAGCAGACCCTCCTTAGTGGGAGACAGCAGCACCAGGTCATCTGTCTACAGCAGACCCTCCTTAGTGGGAGACAGCAGCACCAGGTCATCTGCATACAGCAGACCCTCCTTAGTGAGAGACAGCAGCACCAGGTCATCTGTCTACAGCAGACCCTCCTTAGTGGGAGACAGCAGACCCTCCTTAGTGAGAGACAGCAGTACCAGGTCATCTGTCTACAGCAGACCCTCCTTAGTGGGAGACAGCAGACCCTCCTTAGTGAGAGACAGCAGCACCAGGTCATCTGTCTACAGCAGACCCTCCTTAGTGGGAGACAGCAGACCCTCCTTAGTGGGAGACAGCAGCACCAGGTCATCTGTCTACAGCAGACCCTCCTTAGTGGGAGACAGCAGTACCAGGTCATCTGTCTACAGCAGACCCTCCTTAGTGGGAGACAGCAGACCCTCCTTAGTGGGAGACAGCAGCACCAGGTCATCTGCATACAGCAGACCCTCCTTAGTGGGAGACAACAGCACCAGGTCATCTGCATACAGCAGACCCTTAGTGGGAGACAGCAGCACCAGGTCATCTGCATACAGCAGACCCTTAGTGAGAGACAGCAGCACCAGGTCATCTGCATACAGCAGACCCTTAGTGGGAGACAGCAGCACCAGGTCATCTGTCTACAGCAGACCCTCCTTAGTGGGAGACAGCAGCACCAGGTCATCTGTCTACAGCAGACCCTCCTTAGTGGGAGACAGCAGCACCAGGTCATCTGTCTACAGCAGACCCTCCTTAGTGAGAGACAGCAGCACCAGGTCATCTGCATACAGCAGACCCTCCTTAGTGGGAGACAGCAGACCCTCCTTAGTGAGAGACAGCAGCACCAGGTAATCTGCATACAGCAGACCCTCCTTAGAGGGAGACAGCAGCACCAGGTCATCTGTCTACAGCAGACCCTCCTTAGTGGGAGACAGCAGCACCAGGTCATCTGTCTACAGCAGACCCTCCTTAGTGGGAGACAGCAGCACCAGGTCATCTGTCTACAGCAGACCCTCCTTAGTGGGAGACAGCAGTACCAGGTCATCTGTCTACAGCAGACCCTCCTTAGTGGGAGACAGCAGCACCAGGTCATCTGTCTACAGCAGACCCTCCTTAGAGGGAGACAGCAGCACCAGGTCATCTGTCTACAGCAGACCCTCCTTAGTGGGAGACAGCAACACCAGGTCATCTGCGTACAGCAGACCCTCCTTAGTGGGAGACAGCAGCACCAGGTCATCTGCATACAGCAGACCCTCCTTAGTGGGAGACAGCAGCAACAGGTAATCTGCATACAGCAGACCCTCCTTAGTGGGAGACAGCAGCAACAGGTCATCTGCATACAGCAGACCCTCCTTAGTGAGAGACAGCAGCAACAGGTCATCTGCATACAGCAGACCCTCCTTAGTGAGAGACAGTAGCACCAGGTCATCTGTCTACAGCAGACCCTCCTTAGTGGGAGACAGCAGCACCAGGTCATCTGTCTACAGCAGACCCTTAGTGAGAGACAGCAGCACCAGGTCATCTGTCTACAGCAGACCCTTCTTAGTGAGAGACAGCAGCACCAGGTCATCTGTCTACAGCAGACCCTTAGTGAGAGACAGCAGCACCAGGTCATCTGCATACAGCAGACCCTCCTTAGTGAGAGACAGCAGCACCAGGTCATCTGTCTACAGCAGACCCTCCTTAGTGGGAGACAGCAGCACCAGGTCATCTGCATACAGCAGACCCTCCTTAGTGAGAGACAGCAGCACCAGGTCATCTGTCTACAGCAGACCCTCCTTAGTGGGAGACAGCAGCACCAGGTCATCTGTCTACAGCAGACCCTCCTTAGTGGGAGACAGCAGCACCAGGTCATCTGCATACAGCAGACCCTCCTTAGTGGGAGACAGCAGCACCAGGTCATCTGTCTACAGCAGACCCTCCTTAGTGGGAGACAGCAGACCCTCCTTAGTGAGAGACAGCAGTACCAGGTCATCTGTCTACAGCAGACCCTCCTTAGTGGGAGACAGCAGACCCTCCTTAGTGAGAGACAGCAGCACCAGGTCATCTGTCTACAGCAGACCCTCCTTAGTGGGAGACAGCAGACCCTCCTTAGTGGGAGACAGCAGCACCAGGTCATCTGTCTACAGCAGACCCTCCTTAGTGGGAGACAGCAGTACCAGGTCATCTGTCTACAGCAGACCCTCCTTAGTGGGAGACAGCAGACCCTCCTTAGTGGGAGACAGCAGCACCAGGTCATCTGCATACAGCAGACCCTCCTTAGTGGGAGACAGTAGCACCAGGTCATCTGCATACAGCAGACACTTGATTTCAGTGTTGTGTCGGGTGAGACCAGGTGCTGCTAATTCTTCTACTGTTTTGGCCAGTTCATTAATGTAGATGTTAAATAGTGTTGGACAGCCCTGTTTCACTCCACGTCCCCGAGAGAAGAAGTCTGTTGCCTTGTTGCCAATGTTAACCTCACATTTGTTTTAAGTGTACATTGATTTAATAACATCATATGTTTTCCTTCCAGTACCACTTCCTATTAGTTTGTGTTGTCGATATGTGGTAGTAGAGTAGTGGCCTGAGGGTACACACTTCAAATCAAATATATTTATATAGCCCTTCTTACATCAGCTGATGTCACAAAGTGCTGTACAGAAACCCAGCCTAAAACCCCAAACAGCAAGCAATGTAGGTGTAGAGGCACTTCATTTGTTGTGAAATCTGTTGTGAATGTATTGTAATGTTTTTAAAATTGTATAAACTGTCTTAATTTTGCAGGAGCCCAGGAAGAGTAGCTGCTGCCTTGGCAGGAACTAATGGGGATCCATAATAAATACAAATACAGTGTTTTTTCTATAGTTATAGTCCCTGCCTGTTAATATCCTCTCCTGTCCCTCCCTGTCCTCTATTCTCCTGTCCTCTGATCTGTCCACCTGTAACTGGCCTGGTGATGAGAGAGTTCTACAGCTCTCGTGGATGAGGTATTTTCTAATATACCCAGACCAGGACCAGACCTGAGCTTGACCAGGACCAGACCTGAGCTTGACCAGGACCAGACCTGAGCTTGACCCGGACCCGACCTGAACATGACCGGGCCAGGTCAGAGGAGGTCACAGTCAGCCTGGAACAGAAGATAAAACAGATGTCTGGACAGAGGGTGAGGGGTCAGAGAGGGTGTCTGGACAGAGGGTGAGGGGTCAGAGAGGGTGTCTGGACAGAGGGTGAGGGGTCAGAGAGGGTGTCTGGACAGAGGGTGAGGGGTCAGAGAGGGTGTCTGGACAGAGGGTGAGGGGTCAGAGAGGGTGTCTGGACAGAGGGTGAGGGGTCAGAGAGGGTGTCTGGACAAAGGGTGATGGGTCAGAGAGGGACACACTGGAACTCAAAGTAGATGTGCATCTTGGGTATTTTGTGTGCTTTAGGTATAAAGCTTTAAAACGCTCCAACAGACTCTAAATCCCAACTCACACTGTCTCACAAAGTGACAGCTTCACAGCCAAGCAGCTGGGTAAATAATAGACAACTAACACCCAACATTACTCGTAAACACTGACAAACCTGTACATTGTCTTTGAAAGCACAGTGTGTCAATGCGAAATTCTATAGGGTTGCTAGAGTGTCTATGATTTCCATAGTTATACAGCTCTTATTTACGATACAGAGATGTCACTGAGCTTGACACACACACAATCAATCTGGAAAAACTGCAAAGTTAACAGAGTCTCTGAGCGTTGCTATCTACTGTCGCTTTACAGGCATTGATGAGAGAAAGAGAGAGAGAGAGAGAGAGAGAGAGAGAGAGAGAGAGAGAGAGAGAGAGAGAGAGAGAGAGAGAGAGAGAGAGAGAGAGAGAGAGAGAGAGAGAGAGAGAGAGAGAGAGAGAGAGAGAGAGAGAGAGAGAGAGAGAGAGAGAGAGAGAGAGAGAGAGAGAGAGAGAGAGAGAGAGAGAGAAGAGAGAGAGAGAGAGAGAGAGAGAGAGAGAGAGAGAGAGAGAGAGAGAGAGAGAGAGAGAGAGAGAGAGAGAGAGAGAGAGAGGACCAGAAGGGAGAGAGAAGATGTGAGAGTGGGGAGTCTGGGACAGAGAGAGGGAGAGAGAGAGAGAGAAAGATACAGATTAAGAAAGAGGGGAGAGAGAGAGAGACTCTGCATGCAGAATTCAGCAAAAATATCCTTTATGTACAACGGAAAACACCAAATAATGCATGCAGAGCCGAATTAGGCCGATACCCACAAATGATCAAAATGCAGAGAAGAGACGTTAAATTTTACAACCACCTAAAAGGAAGAGATTCCCAAACCTTCCATAACAAAGCCATCACATACAGAGAAATGAACCTGGAGAAGAGTCCCCTAAGCAAGCTGGTCCTGAGGCTCTGTTCACAAACACAAACAGACCCCACAGAGCCCCAGGACAGCAACACAATTAGACCCAACCAAATCATGAGAAAACAAAAAGATAATTACTTGACACATTGGAAATAATTAACAAAAAAACAGAGCAAACTAGAATGCTATTTGGCCCTAAACAGAGAGTACACAGTGGCAGAATACCTGACCACTGTGACTGACCCAAACTTAAGGAAGGCTTTGACTATGTACAGACTCCGTAAGCATAGCCTTGCTATTGAGAAAGGCCGCCGTAGGCAGACCTGGCTCTCAAGAGAAGACAGGCTATGTACACACTGCCCACAAAATGAGGTGGAAACTGAGCTGCACTTCCTAACCTCCTGCCAAATATTAGAGACACATATTTCCCTCATTACACAGACCCACAAAGAATTAGAAAACAAACCCAATTTTGATAAACTCCTGTATCTATTGTGTGAAATACCACAGTGTGCCATCACAGCAGCAAGATTTGTGACCTGTTGCCACAATAAAAAGGCAATCAGTGAAGAACAAACACCATTGTAAATACAACCCATATTTATGTTTATATATTTTCCCTTTTGTACTTAAATTGAATTTAAATTGATTCGAGAGAGAGAGAGAGAGAAATATGTATTTTGAGTACTTTGTCAGACCCCTTCCCCCATCCAGGCATCCTAATTTCTACTGAATATTAATTTATAACAGTAAAAATCTGTTATGCTAATAATCTATGTTTCTTAGATAGCATCAGTCCATTCATAACACTGTAACTACACACAGGTGGGAGAGCAGAGCACGGGGACTGACCTTTATGTAACAGGGGAAACAGTGGGCCAGAGTCATCGGTAGGACAGAAGAGGTGAAGACAGGTCGGCGTCAACAAGGATACAATGAGCTAGCATCACTAGCATGGCAAACTGAAACAGCTGGGTTGATTTAGAAACATAAAACGGGAGGTTTGTGCTCGAACAGGAAAACAGCTGCTACCAAAAGGCAAAAAATAAGACATACATTTTCAAAAGTCACAAGTAAAATATGGTGATTTTTCATCAAACAGATACACTTTTATATTTGGGGTTTTGTCTCGGATGTGCATATGTTGAATGGGCTGATGTCTCCTGCTTCTCCCAAACAAACTACCCATTCAGAGCCACAATCCCCGTTTAGGCACAATGACCAGGAAGTGCAACATCACAAAACGTATTTTCTTTCACTCCTCTACACATCATTACAGGTGTGTGGTTAGGTTACTGTTTAGGTTCAGTTCAGTGTGTGTTTAGGTTACTGTCTATGGGGGTTGGCTGTTCAGTTCAGTGTGTGTTTAGGTTACTGTCTATGGGGGTTGGCTGTTCAGTTCAGTGTGTGTGTAGGTTACTGTCTATGGGGGTTGGCTGTTCAGTTCAGTGTGTGTGTGTGTAGGTTACTGTCTATGGGGGTTGGCTGTTCAGTTCAGTGTGTGTGTAGGTTACTGTCTATGGGGGTTGGCTGTTCAGTTCAGTGTGTGTGTAGGTTACTGTCTATGGGGGTTGGCTGTTCAGTTCAGTGTGTGTGTAGGTTACTGTCTATGGGGGTTGGCTGTTCAGTTCAGTGTGTGTGTGTGTAGGTTACTGTCTATGGGGGTTGGCTGTTCAGTTCAGTGTGTGTGTAGGTTACTGTCTATGGGGGTTGGCTGTTCAGTTCAGTGTGTGTGTAGGTTACTGTCTATGGGGGTTGGCTGTTCAGTTCAGTGTGTGTGTAGGTTACTGTCTATGGGGGTTGGCTGTTCAGTTCAGTGTGTGTGTGTAGGTTACTGTCTATGGGGGTTGGCTGTTCAGTTCAGTGTGTGTGTAGGTTACTGTCTCTGGGGGTTGGCTGTTCAGTTCAGTGTGTGTTTAGGTTACTGTCTATGGGGGTTGGCTGTTCAGTTCAGTGTGTGTTTAGGTTACTGTCTATGGGGGTTGGCTGTTCAGTTCAGTGTGTGTGTAGGTTACTGTCTATGGGGGTTGGCTGTTCAGTTCAGTGTGTGTGTAGGTTACTGTCTATGGGGGTTGGCTGTTCAGTTCAGTGTGTGTGTAGGTTACTGTCTATGGGGGTTGGCTGTTCAGTTCAGTGTGTGTGTAGGTTACTGTCTATGGGGGTTGGCTGTTCAGTTCAGTGTGTGTGTGTGTAGGTTACTGTCTATGGGGGTTGGCTGTTCAGTTCAGTGTGTGTGTAGGTTACTGTCTATGGGGGTTGGCTGTTCAGTTCAGTGTGTGTGTAGGTTACTGTCTATGGGGGTTGGCTGTTCAGTTCAGTGTGTGTGTAGGTTACTGTCTATGGGGGTTGGCTGTTCAGTTCAGTGTGTGTGTAGGTTAATGTCTATGGGGGTTGGCTGTTCAGTTCAGTGTGTGTAGGTTCCTGTCTCTGGGGGTTGGCTGTTCAGTTCAGTGTGTGTGTGTGTGTAGGTTAATGTCTCTGGGGGTTGGCTGTTCAGTTCAGTGTGTGTGTGTAGGTTAATGTCTATGGGGGTTGGCTGTTCAGTTCAGTGTGTGTGTGTGTAGGTTAATGTCTATGGGGGTTGGCTGTTCAGTTCAGTGTGTGTGTGTGTAGGTTAATGTCTATGGGGGTTGGCTGTTCAGTTCAGTGTGTGTGTGTGTAGGTTAATGTCTATGGGGGTTGGCTGTTCAGTTCAGTGTGTGTGTAGGTTACTGTCTATGGGGGTTGGCTGTTCAGTTCAGTGTGTGTGTGTGTAGGTTAATGTCTATGGGGGTTGGCTGTTCAGTTCAGTGTGTGTGTGTGTGTAGGTTAATGTCTATGGGGGTTGGCTGTTCAGTTCAGTGTGTGTGTGTAGGTTAATGTCTCTGGGAGTTGGCTGTTCAGTTCAGTGTGTGTGTGTGTAGGTTACTGTCTATGGGGGTTGGCTGTTCAGTTCAGTGTGTGTGTAGGTTACTGTCTATGGGGGTTGGCTGTTCAGTTCAGTGTGTGTGTAGGTTACTGTCTATGGGGGTTGGCTGTTCAGTTCAGTGTGTGTGTAGGTTACTGTCTATGGGGGTTGGCTGTTCAGTTCAGTGTGTGTGTAGGTTACTGTCTATGGGGGTTGGCTGTTCAGTTCAGTGTGTGTGTAGGTTACTGTCTATGGGGGTTGGCTGTTCAGTTCAGTGTGTGTGTAGGTTACTGTCTATGGGGGTTGGCTGTTCAGTTCAGTGTGTGTGTAGGTTACTGTCTATGGGGGTTGGCTGTTCAGTTCAGTGTGTGTGTGTAGGTTACTGTCTATGGGGGTTGGCTGTTCAGTTCAGTGTGTGTAGGTTCCTGTCTCTGGGGGTTGGCTGTTCAGTTCAGTGTGTGTGTGTGTGTAGGTTAATGTCTCTGGGGGTTGGCTGTTCAGTTCAGTGTGTGTGTAGGTTACTGTCTATGGGGGTTGGCTGTTCAGTTCAGTGTGTGTGTAGGTTACTGTCTATGGGGGTTGGCTGTTCAGTTCAGTGTGTGTGTAGGTTACTGTCTATGGGGGTTGGCTGTTCAGTTCAGTGTGTGTGTAGGTTAATGTCTATGGGGGTTGGCTGTTCAGTTCAGTGTGTGTAGGTTCCTGTCTCTGGGGGTTGGCTGTTCAGTTCAGTGTGTGTGTGTGTGTAGGTTCCTGTCTCTGGGGGTTGGCTGTTCAGTTCAGTGTGTGTGTGTGTGTAGGTTAATGTCTATGGGGGTTGGCTGTTCAGTTCAGTGTGTGTAGGTTCCTGTCTCTGGGGGTTGGCTGTTCAGTTCAGTGTGTGTGTGTGTGTAGGTTCCTGTCTCTGGGGGTTGGCTGTTCAGTTCAGTGTGTGTGTGTGTGTAGGTTAATGTCTATGGGGGTTGGCTGTTCAGTTCAGTGTGTGTGTGTAGGTTACTGTCTATGGGGGTTGGCTGTTCAGTTCAGTGTGTGTGTGTAGGTTAATGTCTATGGGGGTTGGCTGTTCAGTTCAGTGTGTGTGTAGGTTAATGTCTATGGGGGTTGGCTGTTCAGTTCAGTGTGTGTGTAGGTTACTGTCTATGGGGGTTGGCTGTTCAGTTCAGTGTGTGTGTGTAGGTTAATGTCTATGGGGGTTGGCTGTTCAGTTCAGTGTGTGTGTGTGTAGGTTAATGTCTATGGGGGTTGGCTGTTCAGTTCAGTGTGTGTGTAGGTTACTGTCTATGGGGGTTGGCTGTTCAGTTCAGTGTGTGTGTGTGTAGGTTAATGTCTATGGGGGTTGGCTGTTCAGTTCAGTGTGTGTGTGTGTGTAGGTTACTGTCTATGGGGGTTGGCTGTTCAGTTCAGTGTGTGTGTGTGTAGGTTAATGTCTATGGGGGTTGGCTGTTCAGTTCAGTGTGTGTGTGTGTAGGTTAATGTCTATGGGGGTTGGCTGTTCAGTTCAGTGTGTGTGTAGGTTACTGTCTATGGGGGTTGGCTGTTCAGTTCAGTGTGTGTGTGTGTAGGTTAATGTCTATGGGGGTTGGCTGTTCAGTTCAGTGTGTGTGTGTGTGTAGGTTAATGTCTATGGGGGTTGGCTGTTCAGTTCAGTGTGTGTGTATAGGTTAATGTCTCTGGGAGTTGGCTGTTCAGTTCAGTGTGTGTGTGTGTAGGTTACTGTCTATGGGGGTTGGCTGTTCAGTTCAGTGTGTGTTTAGGTTAATGTCTATGGGGGTTGGCTGTTCAGTTCAGTGTGTGTGTGTGTGTAGGTTAATGTCTATGGGGGTTGGCTGTTCAGTTCAGTGTGTGTGTGTAGGTTAATGTCTATGGGGGTTGGCTGTTCAGTTCAGTGTGTGTGTGTAGGTTAATGTCTATGGGGGTTGGCTGTTCAGTTCAGTGTGTGTGTGTAGGTTACTGTCTATGGGGGTTGGCTGTTCAGTTCAGTGTGTGTGTGTGTAGGTTACTGTCTATGGGGGTTGGCTGTTCAGTTCAGTGTGTGTGTAGGTTACTGTCTATGGGGGTTGGCTGTTCAGTTCAGTGTGTGTGTAGGTTACTGTCTATGGGGGTTGGCTGTTCAGTTCAGTGTGTGTGTAGGTTACTGTCTATGGGGGTTGGCTGTTCAGTTCAGTGTGTGTGTAGGTTACTGTCTATGGGGGTTGGCTGTTCAGTTCAGTGTGTGTGTGTGTAGGTTACTGTCTATGGGGGTTGGCTGTTCAGTTCAGTGTGTGTGTAGGTTACTGTCTATGGGGGTTGGCTGTTCAGTTCAGTGTGTGTATAGGTTACTGTCTATGGGGGTTGGCTGTTCAGTTCAGTGTGTGTGTAGGTTACTGTCTATGGGGGTTGGCTGTTCAGTTCAGTGTGTGTGTAGGTTACTGTCTATGGGGGTTGGCTGTTCAGTTCAGTGTGTGTGTAGGTTACTGTCTATGGGGGTTGGCTGTTCAGTTCAGTGTGTGTGTAGGTTACTGTCTATGGGGGTTGGCTGTTCAGTTCAGTGTGTGTGTGTAGGTTACTGTCTATGGGGGTTGGCTGTTCAGTTCAGTGTGTGTGTAGGTTACTGTCTCTGGGGGTTGGCTGTTCAGTTCAGTGTGTGTTTAGGTTACTGTCTATGGGGGTTGGCTGTTCAGTTCAGTGTGTGTGTAGGTTACTGTCTATGGGGGTTGGCTGTTCAGTTCAGTGTGTGTGTAGGTTACTGTCTATGGGGGTTGGCTGTTCAGTTCAGTGTGTGTGTAGGTTACTGTCTATGGGGGTTGGCTGTTCAGTTCAGTGTGTGTGTAGGTTACTGTCTATGGGGGTTGGCTGTTCAGTTCAGTGTGTGTGTAGGTTACTGTCTATGGGGGTTGGCTGTTCAGTTCAGTGTGTGTGTGTGTAGGTTACTGTCTATGGGGGTTGGCTGTTCAGTTCAGTGTGTGTGTAGGTTACTGTCTATGGGGGTTGGCTGTTCAGTTCAGTGTGTGTGTAGGTTACTGTCTATGGGGGTTGGCTGTTCAGTTCAGTGTGTGTGTAGGTTACTGTCTATGGGGGTTGGCTGTTCAGTTCAGTGTGTGTGTAGGTTAATGTCTATGGGGGTTGGCTGTTCAGTTCAGTGTGTGTAGGTTCCTGTCTCTGGGGGTTGGCTGTTCAGTTCAGTGTGTGTGTGTGTGTAGGTTAATGTCTCTGGGGGTTGGCTGTTCAGTTCAGTGTGTGTGTGTAGGTTAATGTCTATGGGGGTTGGCTGTTCAGTTCAGTGTGTGTGTGTGTAGGTTAATGTCTATGGGGGTTGGCTGTTCAGTTCAGTGTGTGTGTGTGTAGGTTAATGTCTATGGGGGTTGGCTGTTCAGTTCAGTGTGTGTGTGTGTAGGTTAATGTCTATGGGGGTTGGCTGTTCAGTTCAGTGTGTGTGTAGGTTACTGTCTATGGGGGTTGGCTGTTCAGTTCAGTGTGTGTGTGTGTAGGTTAATGTCTATGGGGGTTGGCTGTTCAGTTCAGTGTGTGTGTGTGTGTAGGTTAATGTCTATGGGGGTTGGCTGTTCAGTTCAGTGTGTGTGTGTAGGTTAATGTCTCTGGGAGTTGGCTGTTCAGTTCAGTGTGTGTGTGTGTAGGTTACTGTCTATGGGGGTTGGCTGTTCAGTTCAGTGTGTGTGTAGGTTACTGTCTATGGGGGTTGGCTGTTCAGTTCAGTGTGTGTGTAGGTTACTGTCTATGGGGGTTGGCTGTTCAGTTCAGTGTGTGTGTAGGTTACTGTCTATGGGGGTTGGCTGTTCAGTTCAGTGTGTGTGTAGGTTACTGTCTATGGGGGTTGGCTGTTCAGTTCAGTGTGTGTGTAGGTTACTGTCTATGGGGGTTGGCTGTTCAGTTCAGTGTGTGTGTAGGTTACTGTCTATGGGGGTTGGCTGTTCAGTTCAGTGTGTGTGTAGGTTACTGTCTATGGGGGTTGGCTGTTCAGTTCAGTGTGTGTGTGTAGGTTACTGTCTATGGGGGTTGGCTGTTCAGTTCAGTGTGTGTAGGTTCCTGTCTCTGGGGGTTGGCTGTTCAGTTCAGTGTGTGTGTGTGTGTAGGTTAATGTCTCTGGGGGTTGGCTGTTCAGTTCAGTGTGTGTGTAGGTTACTGTCTATGGGGGTTGGCTGTTCAGTTCAGTGTGTGTGTAGGTTACTGTCTATGGGGGTTGGCTGTTCAGTTCAGTGTGTGTGTAGGTTACTGTCTATGGGGGTTGGCTGTTCAGTTCAGTGTGTGTGTAGGTTAATGTCTATGGGGGTTGGCTGTTCAGTTCAGTGTGTGTAGGTTCCTGTCTCTGGGGGTTGGCTGTTCAGTTCAGTGTGTGTGTGTGTGTAGGTTCCTGTCTCTGGGGGTTGGCTGTTCAGTTCAGTGTGTGTGTGTGTGTAGGTTAATGTCTATGGGGGTTGGCTGTTCAGTTCAGTGTGTGTAGGTTCCTGTCTCTGGGGGTTGGCTGTTCAGTTCAGTGTGTGTGTGTGTGTAGGTTCCTGTCTCTGGGGGTTGGCTGTTCAGTTCAGTGTGTGTGTGTGTGTAG
>NC_092114.1:17305124-17350124 GCF_045679555.1 Salvelinus alpinus | reverse complement strand
TAATCTGTGGGATGTGTGGAGTGCTCTGTGCCAGGAAGAGGACTGGACTCATCGTGAGTACACACGTTCACAACACACAAACACGCATGTGCGCACACACACACACACACACACACACACACACACACACACACACACACACACACACACACACACACACACACTCTCTCTCTCTCTCTCTCTTACCCTCCTTTCTGCTTCTCTCAGAAGTCTCTCTCTCTCCTCAAATGGGCTTTATTGGCATGGGAAACATATGTTTACATTGCCAAAGCAAGTGAAATACATAATAAACAACATCAACAAAAAGCATAACAAAATGAACATTGCACTCAAAGGTTTCAAAAGGATAAGGACATTTCAAATGTCATAATATCCCAGCTATGTACAGGGTTTTCAACAATGTGCCAATAGCTGTAGTACGAATAGTAGGGGAAGATAAGTAAACAAATAAATATTGGTTGTATTTACGATGTAGTTTGTGCTCGACTGGATGTCCTGTTGTGTTTTCTACTGGGATTGCATACTGCGGTATTTCACCTAGTAGATATGGGAGTCTATCAATATTTGATTTGTTTTTAAATTCTTAGTGGGTCTATGTGATCTGTGGGAAATATGTGTCTCTAATATAGTCATACCTTTGGCAGCAGGAGGAAAGGAAATGCAGCTCAGTTTCTACCGATTTCTGTGGGCACATGTTCTGCCTTGTGGGGCCTCTCTCAATAGCAAGGCTATGCTAACTGAGTCTGTACATAGTCAAGGATTTTTTATATTTTGGGTCAGTCACAGTGGTCAGGTATTCTGTTACTGTGTAGTCTCTGTTTAGGGACAGACAGCATTCCAGTTTGCTCTGGTTTTTGGTTGATTCTTTCCAATGTGTCAAATAGTTATTTTCATCTATTTTTTTTCTCTCATAATTTGGTTGGGTCTAATTTTGTTGCTGTCCTGGGGTCTGTTTGTGAACAGAGCCCCAGAATCAGCTGGCTGAGGGGACTCTTCTCTAAGTTCATCTCTCTGTAGGGGAGGGCATTGTAGTAAAATGTGTGGGCATGACTTCCTTTTAAGTGGTTGTAGAATTTAACAGCTCTTTTTTCTGGATTTGAATAATGATTCCTGATTCTGCTTTGCATGCATTGTACATTAATGATATTTTAGCAGAATTCTGCATGCAGAGTCTCAATTGGCTGTTTGTCCCATTTTCGTGAAGTCTTGATTGATGAGTGGACCCCAGACCTCACGACCATAGAAAGCAATGGCTTCTCTAACTGATTTTATTTTTTTGCCAGATCCTAGTTGGGATGTCAAGTTTTAAGTTCCTTTTGATGTCATAGAATGCCCTTCTTTCTTGTCTCTTAGATCGTTCACAGCCTTGTGGAAGTTACCTGTGGCGTTGATGTTTAGGCCAAAGTAGGTATAATTCATTGTGTGCTCTAGGACAACGGTGTCTAGATAGAATTTGTAGTTGTTGTCCTGGCAACTGGACCTTTTTTGGAACACCATTATTTTTGTCTTACTGAGATTTACTGTGAGGGCCCAGGTCTGACAGAATCTGTGTAGAAGATCTAGGTGCTGCTGTAGGCCCTCCTTCGTTGGCCCTCCTTCACCAGATCATCTGCAAACAGTGGGCCCAAGCTGCATGTCTGTCTCACCCCATGGGCCTGTGGAAATAAATGTTATTTTTTTTGCCAATTTTAACTGCTCACTGATTTTGTGTCATGTTTTTCCCCCAACACCGCTTTCCATCAATTTGTAAAGCAGACCATCATGCCAAATTCAAATTTTTTGAAATCAACAAAGCATGTTTTGGTTGGTTTGTTTGTCAATTAGGGTGTGCAAGGTGTATATGTGGTCTGTCGTACTATATTTTGGTAAGAAGCCAATTTGACATTTGCTCAGGACGTTGTTTTCACAGAGGAAATGTTGGACTCTGCTGTTGATGATACTGCAGAGGATTTTTCAGAGGTCACTGTTGACGCAGATTCCACTGTAATTATCAGGGTCAAATTTCTCTCTACTTTTTGTGGATTGATTGATCAGACCTTGGTTCGAAACACCGGGGAAGATGCCAGAGCTGAGGATAATGTTGAAATGTTCAAGAAAAGCCCATTTTAATTTGTGGTTTGTATATTTTATAATTTTGATTAGTAGGTCATCAACACCACAGGCCTTTTTGTGTTGAAGGATTTGTGTTTTGTCCCGTAGCTCATCCAACGGAGAACCCAGTGGGTTCTGGTAGTCTTTAATTGTTGATTCTACGTTTTGTAAATGATCATGTTTTTACATTTTATTATAGGGCCAAACAGATTGGTGAAGTGGTTTTATCCATACATCTCCGCTTTGGATAGATAACTCTTCATGTTGTTAGTTTGGAGTGTTCCAGAAGTGGTTAGATTCTACGGATTCTTCAATCACATTGAGCTGATTTCTGCCGTGCTGTTCTGTCCTCGTAGTGTACATCTGTACTGTTTTAGTGTTTCACCATAGTGAAGGCGTACGTTCTAATTTTCTGGGTCTCTGTGTTTTTGGTTGTGTAACGCAGATGCTGGGAGACGAGAAGCAAGTACGGGGTGTGGCTTTAATAATAAATAAACATGAAAACTTAACACAAACAGCGTCTGGACATAAGAACAGGAACATAACAACAAGGCTGACTGGGGAATGAACCTGAGGGAGTGACTGGTAGAGGGATGGAAATAATTGAAGTGATGCAGTCCAGGTGAGTCTCATGAGTCGCAGGTGCGCGTAACGATGGTGACAGGTGCACGTAACGATGGTGACAGGTGCGCGTAACGATGGTGACAGGTGTGCGCAATAATCACCTCACTGGTGGCGACGAGCGCCAGAGGGGGAGCGTGAGTAAACGTGACAGGTTGGATAGGTTTCTCAATATCTTTCTATGGTTTTTGCTTTCTTCATTAAACCATTTCTCGTTGTTGTTCGTTTTCTTAGTTAAAAAAAAAAAAATGTAATTCTTGGTAGTTACAGTCTTGTCTCATCGCTGCAACTCCCGTACGGACTTGGGAGAGGTGAAGGTCGAGAGCCGTGCGTCCTCCGAAACACAACCCAACCAAGCCACACTGCTTCTTGACACAATGCCCACTTAACCCAGAAGCCATCCGCACCCAATGTGGTGGAGTAAACACTGTACACCTGGTGACCGTGTCAGCGTGCACTGCACACAGCCCACGACAGGAGTTACTAGTGTGTGATGGGACAAGGACATCCCTGGTGACCGTGTCAGCGTGCACTGCACACAGCCCACGACAGGAGTTACTAGTGTGTGATGGGACAAGGACATCCCTGCCGGCCAAACCCGGATGACACTGGGACAATTGTGCGCCGCCCCGTGGGTCTCCCTGTCGCGACAGAGCCTGGACTCGAACCCAGAATCTCCAGTGGCACAGCTCACACTGCAATGCAGGGCTTCAGACCCCTGCGCCACTCAGGAGGCCCTTCTGAGGTTTTCTGCTAGAATGTTTTTACATTTCATACAATATGTCAGCTGATATGTCCAATATACTGTTCAGGCTTCATACTGCTAAGTTTACACCACTATTGCAGGGAAACATTTTGTCCAGGAAGATGCCTAGGAGCGATTTATTGTTGGCTAATTGTTTGTTGGTAGATTTCTACGCTAACCTCCGTCCATCTATAGCATTTCTTAACAACCAGCAGTTTGTTCAGCTTCGATAACTCATGGTTGAGTATTACTCTGTTCAAGTAGACTGTGATTTCGCTGTGATCTGATAGGGGTGTTAGTTGGCTGACTGTGAACGCTCTGAGAGACTCTGAGTTGGTCAGTGATGAAGTAGTCTACCACTGCCAGGGGATGAGCTGAGGGTGTACCTACTAAAGGAGTATCATCGAAGCCAACCATTGACTATGTACAGACCCAGCGTGCGACAGAGCTGCAGGAGTTGTGATACATATTTGTTGGTTGTTTTGTCGTAGTTTTGTCTAGGGGGGCATATTTTGGGATGGAATGATGTCACCTCCAGGTAGGTGTTTGTCCCCCTGTGTGCTGAGAATGTTGGGTTCTTGTCCGGATCTGGCATTTAGGTCACCACAGACCAGTACATGTCCCTGGGCCTGAAAACTATTGATCTCCCCCTCTAGGATAGAGATGCAGTTTTCATTAAAGTATGGGGATTCCAGTGGGAGGATGTAGGTAGCACACAGAAGGACATTTTTCCCTGTTGAGATCATTTCCTTTTGAATTTCTAGCCAAATGTAAAATATTCCTGTTTTGACGCATTTAATAGAGTGAGTTAGGTCTGCTCTATACCAAATTAGCATACCCCCTGTTTCACACATGGTCGTTTGGTGGATGGTACTACCAGCTCTCTGTAACCTAGTCGGCAATCAGTCGTTCCATTTCTTCTATACCATGTTTCTTGCAAAATGACAATGTCTGTATTTCTGATTTCTTTGTTGAAGTCTGGGTTCCTGCTATTTTGGCCAAAGGCAGATGACCTCAGACCTTGTATATCCCAGGATGCTTTGTGGTCTAGAGTGTCCAGTGTTGTTATTCGTGTGGTTTAGGCCCGGACCATTAGGTTTGAGCAGAGCATGCTGAGCATCTGAGGATGAGGGCTGTTGCTCTGCTCACGGCCTGGGCGTATGTCTCGCTCTCCCCTTCTCCATCCTCTTCTCTCAGCAGTCACCCTTCTCTCTCCTCTGGCTCTCCCTCTCCTATCCTCCCACAATCTCTGTGTGATGATTAGGTTATGCTAGGTTAGTGTTTCTCTGGAGTCTGATGTGTTTCCAAACAATGGATAATGACTGAAACAGGAGCTCTGATTTTCCATGCGGACATTTACTGAAGGCGTGTGTTACATTAGGAAACCTGACGTGTCTATCTACACACACATACACACACACACACACACACACAAATAAACGGTGTGGGGGTTCTGAGTGGGACAGGGTACTCAGAGGCTTGTTCATTGTAACTGAGCTTCCAGGAAATGACAGAAGTGTGTGTGTGTGTGTGTGTGTGTGTGTGTGTGTGTGTGTGTGTGTGTGTGTGTGTGTGTGTGTGTGTGTGTGTGTGTGTGTGTGTGTGTGTGTGTGTGTGTGTGTGTGTGTGTGTGTGTGTGTGTGTGTGTGTGTGTGTGTGTGTGTGTGTGAGAGAGAGATTATGCTGAACATAATTTATTTTGCACGTTTTAAAAACAATGTGTGGAGTCATGTATAGCACTGAACCACAAACCACTATTTACAGTGTGTTCCATCTCATTTACAGGTATAGAGCAGGAAACTATAAACTGTGTTCCATCTCATTTACAGGTATAGAGCAGGACACTATAAACTGTGTTCCATCTCATTTACAGGTATAGAGCAGGAAACTATAAACAGTGTTCCATCTCATTTACAGGTATAGAGCAGGAAACTATAAACTGTGTTCCATCTCATTTACAGGTATAGAGCAGGACACTATAAACTGTGTTCCATCTCATTTACAGGTATAGAGCAGGAAACTATAAACAGTGTTCCATCTCATTTACAGGTATAGAGCAGGAAACTATAAACTGTGTTCCATCTCATTTACAGGTATAGAGCAGGAAACTATAAACTGTGTTCCATCTCATTTACAGGTATAGAGCAGGACACTATAAACTGTGTTCCATCTCATTTACAGGTATAGAGCAGGAAACTATAAACTGTGTTCCATTTCATTTACAGGTATAGAGCAGGACACTATAAACTGTGTTCCATCTCATTTACAGGTATAGAGCAGGAAACTATAAACTGTGTTCCATCTCATTTACAGGTATAGAGCAGGAAACTATAAACTGTTCCATTTCACCATGTATTGTTTCTGCTGACAAGGTGGCTATAGTATCTGCAGGAGCAGTCCTTTAAGTCTGTGAGTATTTATATCGCTTTATTCTTTATCTTGTTTTTTTTTATCCCTCTCCGTCTTTCTCTCTTTCCCTCCCTATGTCTCTCCCCATCTCTTTCCCTCTTTCCGTCTCTCCCTCTCTCTCCCTCTCTCTCCCTCTTTCCCTCTCTCTCCCTCTTTCCCTCTCTCTCCCTCTCTCCCTCTCCAGATGATTCTGTTCTCAGCTTGCTGTATCTGTGGTCTGATTGGAGGGATTCTCAACTTCCAGTTCATTAGGGCGTTGTCACGACGACCGGACTCTCTTCGTTCCCTACACCTAGCAGCCATGACTATTGCCTGCCTGGGTTTGCAACGCTATAAAACACTTTGAAACATAGTTAAACATTACATTACATGACACTAAAATCAACTCATTCCAACTCCAGATAGTTGAGCAGGGCGACACTGACCCAATACCTCCTCTAACCTGCATGAAAACATCTCTGTCTGTATATGAAAGGTAACGTTCAGATTCTGGCACCATTCAATTAGTCATCTCCCTCCCTCCCGTAGGTATCTCTTCCTGTACTCTCTCAACCTGGTTGACCTGTCGTCTGGCCAGTTCAGAACAACAGAGGATGTTTCTGGAGAGAGAACACTCACTGCATCACTCACACGAGATGGCTGAGAAGGATTCATACACACACGGATCTTTTGTAAGAAACAAAACACACACTCACAAGCTTGGACCGCAATCACACATTACTCTTAATTGCTCCTCGGTGACAATCCACAGCCGAGTGATACTAAGGTGTGTGTGCGTGCATGTGTTTGTGTGTTTCCAACAGGAGATCCTTGACAACTCCAGCAATGGGATTCCCCAGATCTCCTACAATGCTAACACCACATCTCCTTGACAATGGACACACCTTGTTGCCCTGACAACTGGCACATCTTGTAACCCTGACAATGGAACCACCTTGTTGCCCTGACAATGGACACAACTTGCTGCCCTGATGATGTACACACCTTGTTGCCCTGACAACGGAGTGATATCGACTAACAGAGCTGAGCAGCAATATTGCACAGCTGTGTGTAGAGAACTTCAGCACAGATGGAAGAAGTTTCCCAAAATAAAACAACAATGAACGCTTTTCTTGGACAAGTTGTTACGAGTTCTGATAGTCCTAACACACAGAGCCCCATGACATATGCCCTCACAGACAGGAGGGACAGACAGTCAGACGCTTCAAACGAATGATCACAAAACACGCATGCAATTTATTTTAAATCTCTCTCTCCCATTCCTCTCTCTCTCTCTCTCTCTTCCTCTCTCTCTCTCTCTCTCTCCCATTCCTCTCTCTCTCTCTCTCCCGTTCTTCTCTCTCACTGGTTCTGGCTATATGAATGTAGGTGTATGAAGGAACAGTGCTTTAGCGATCTCATGCAGAGCAGAATATGGAATTCTTTAAAGTATATATAACTATGGAAATGCTAGATGGTGGTGTAGATTTCATAGACATTTCCTGGGACAGCTGAGAGAAACTACTGTCTGTCGCACGCACACTGATCTCAGGCATCCATCTTGATATTTTATGAGAGGAGACATGCTCTCTGCTGGGGGAGCACAAGAGATTGATCTCATACGCCAGCGTGTGTGTGTGCCTGTCAATTGAGCTTTTAATCAAAGGGCTTCTCAATTGGTCCCCTGAAATCTGACTTAGTTAACCCTATTCACACACACGTCTGTCACTATCTTTTACTATAGACAAGGTCAACACAGTTAGTAACCAGAGTACTTAGTTAACCTTATTGATCTGTCACTATTCCTTACTATAGACAGGAGAAACACAGTTAGTAACCAGAGTACTTAGTTAACCTTATTGATCTGTCACTATTCCTTACTATAGACAGGAGAAACACATCAACTAGAGTCTGTTACAGTAACTAACCAAGGTAAGACTGTGTGTGTTTGTTGACAGGGACAGCGCCAACAGATTTCAGCCAGGGGCTCTTTCGCTGACTAAGGAGAACTGCGTTACTATTTGTTACTGTGACAACAACATACACACCCATGAGAACACCACCACCTGCTCTAATGTGTGTGTGTGTGTGTGTGTGTGTGTGTGTGTGTGTGTGTGTGTGTGTGTGTGTGTGTGTGTGTGTGTGTGTGTGTGTGTGTGTGTGTGTGTGTGTGTGGGGTTCTGAACACAGGCGCCCAGAGCTGAGTCAGACCGGGCGACAATACCTACTGCTGCCACGATACCTACTTTCCAAAACACTTGAGCGCGCGGTCTCTGACCCGCTGTATGATAGTTTAGTTTGAGTTAAATTGGGTCTCTGTCTCCCTGACCCTCTTGTCTCCCTGTCCCTCTTGTCTCCCTCTTGTCTCCCTCTTGTTGTGGATATCAAGTGATCTGGAGCGGTGCTTGTAATAGTTTTCCAATTCTATTTTCTATTGGTTTATCATACTGAAACTAAAGTATTGGAACTAAAGTTAATAAAGGAAATGGGACCAACATCAGATTAGGAACAGACAGCCAGATTAGGAATGCTAGACAGCCAGATGAGGAATTCTAGACAGCCATATTAGGAAGGCTAGACAACCAGATTAGGAATGCTAGACAGCCAGATGAGGAATGCTAGACAGCCAGATGAGGAATGCTAGACAGCCATATTAGGAATGCTAGACAGCCAGATGAGGAATTCTAGACAGACATATTAGGAAGGCTAGACAGCCAGATGAGGAATGCTAGACAGCCAGATTAGGAATGCTAGACAGCCAGATGAGGAATGCTAGACAGCCAGATTAGGAACAGACAGCCAAATTAGGAATGCTAGACAGACAGATTAGGAATGCTAGACAGCCAGATTATGAATGCTAGACAGCCAGATTAGGAACAGACAGCCAGATTAGGAATGCTAGACAGCCAGATTAGGAATGCTAGACAACCAGATTAGGAATGCTAGACAGCCAGATTAGGAACAGAGAGACAGATTAGGAATGCTAGACAGCCATTATTAAGTCTTGTACCAAACATTAGGAACACATTCCTAATATTTAGCTGAACCCCCCTCCCCTTATTACCCTCAGAACAGCCTCAATTCATCGAGGCATGGACTCTACAAGGTGTTGAAAGCGTTCCACAGGGATGCTGGCCCATGTTGACTCCAACGCTTCCCACAGTTATGTCAAGTTGGCTGGATGTCCTTCGGGTCATGGAACGCTTGATACACACAGTAAACTGTGAAAAACACAGCAGTGTTGTAGGTCTTGACACAAACCGGTGCTCCTGGCACCTTCTACCATACCCAGTTCAAAGGCACTTAAATATTTTGTCTTGCTCATTCACCCTCTGAATGGCAAACATACACAACCCATATCTCAATTGTCTCGAGGCTTAAACATCCTTCTTTAACCCGTCTCCTCATCTTCATCTACACTGATTGAAGTGGATTTAACAAGTGACTTCAATAAGGGAACATAGCTTTCACCTGGATTCACCTGGTCAGTCTGTCATGGAAAGAGCAGATGTTCTTAATGTTTTGTACAGTGCCTTCGGAAAGTATTCAGACCCCTTGACCTTTTCCACATTACAGCCTTATTCTAAAATTGATTAAAAAAATTAAAAATCCTCAATTTACACACAATACTCCATTTTACATAAGTATTCAGACCCTTTTGAGACTCAAAATTGAGCTCAGGTGCATCCTGTTTGCATTGATTGTCCGTGAGATGTTTGTACAACTTGATTGGAGTCCACCTGTGGTAAATTCAATTGATTGGATATCGGAAAGGCACACACCTGTCTATATAAAGTCCCACAGTTGACAGTGCATGTCAGAGCAAAACCCAAGCCATGAGGTTGAAGAAATTGGCCTTAGAGCTCAGAGACAGGATTTTGTCAACGCACAGATCTGGGGAAGGGTACCAAAAAAATGTCTGCAGCATTGAAGGTCCTCAAGAACACAGTGGACTCCATCATTCTTAAATGAAAGAAGTTTGGAACCACCAAGACTCTTCCTAGAGCTGGCCGCCCGGCTAAACTGAGCAATCAGGGGAGAAGGGCCTTGAGGGAGGTGACCAAGAACCCGATGATAACACTGACAGAACTGCAAAGTTCCGCTGTGGAGATGGGAGAACCTTCCAGAAGGACAACCATCTCTGCAGCCCTCCACTAATACGGCCTTTATGGTAGAGTGGCCAGACAGAAAAGGCACATGACAGCCCGCTTGGTTAGCCAAAATACACCTAAAGGACTCTCAGACCATGAGAAACAAGATTGAACTCTTTGGCCTGAATGCCAAGCTTCACATCTGGATTAAACCTGGCACCATCCTTATTGTGAAGCATGGTGGTGACTACTCAGGATCAAGTGAAAGATGAATGGAGAAAAGTAGAGAGAGATCCTTGATGAAAACCTGCTCCAGAGCGCTCAGGACCTCAGGCTGGGGCGAATGTTCCCCTTTCAACTGAAAAACGACCCTAAGCACACAGTCAAGACAATGCAGGAGTGGCTTCGGGAAAAGTCTCTGAATGTCTTTGAGTGGCCCAGCCAGAGCCCGGACTTGAACCTGATTGAACATCTCTGGAGACCTGAAAATAGCTGGGCAGCGAAGCTTATCTATATTCCATTCACAACTGCAGTGACAACACCTGTTCAATGAATGGGGGAACACCCTGAGCTTTAGTGGGAGGAGTAGGTATAGACTTTAGTGGGGAGGAGTACGTATAACTTTAGTGGAGGAGTAGGTATAGACTTTAGTAGGGAGGAGTAGGTATAGACTTTAGTGGGGAGGAGTACGTATAGACTTTAGTGGGGAGGAGTACGTATAGACTTTAGTAGGGAGGAGTAGGTATAGACTTTAGTGGGGAGGAGTACGTATAGACTTTAGTGGGGAGGAGTAGGTATAGACTTTAGTGGGGAGGAGTAGGTATAGACTTTAGTGGGGAGGAGTACGTATAGACTTTAGTGGGGAGGAGTACGTATAGACTTTAGTGGGGAGGAGTAGGTATAGACTTTAGTAGGGAGGAGTAGGTATAGACTTTAGTGGGGAGGAGTACGTATAGACTTTAGTGGGGAGGAGTAGGTATAGACTTTAGTGGGGAGGAGTAGGTATAGACTTTAGTGGGGAGGAGTAGGTATAGACTTTAGTGGGGAGGAGTACGTATAGACTTTAGTGGGGAGGAGTACGTATAGACTTTAGTAGGGAGGAGTAGGTATAGACTTTAGTGGGGAGGAGTAGGTATAGACTTTAGTGGGAGGAGTACGTATAGACTTTAGTGGGGAGGAGTACGTATAGACTTTAGTGGGGAGGAGTAGGTATAGACTTTAGTGGGGAGGAGTAGGTATAGACTTTAGTGGGGAGGAGTAGGTATAGACTTTAGTGGGAGGAGTAGGTATAGACTTTAGTGGGGAGGAGTAGGTATAGACTTTAGTGGGGAGGAGTAGGTATAGACTTTAGTGGGGAGGAGTAGGTATAGACTTTAGTGGGGAGGAGTAGGTATAGACTTTAGTGGGGAGGAGTAGGTATAGACTTTAGTGGGAGGAGTAGGTATAGACTTTAGTGGGAGGAGTAGGTATAACTTTAGTGGGGAGGAGTAGGTATAGACTTTAGTGGGGAGGAGTAGGTATAGACTTTAGTAGGGAGGAGTAGGTATAACTTTAGTGGGGAGGAGTAGGTATAACTTTAGTGGGGAGGAGTAGGTATAGACTTTAGTGGGGAGGAGTAGGTATAGACTTTAGTAGGGAGGAGTAGGTATAACTTTAGTGGGGAGGAGTAGGTATAGACTTTAGTGGGGAGGAGTAGGTATAACTTTAGTGGGGAGGAGTAGGTATAGACTTTAGTGGGGAGGAGTAGGTATAGACTTTAGTAGGGAGGAGTAGGTATAACTTTAGTGGGGAGGAGTAGGTATAGACTTTAGTGGGGAGGAGTAGGTATAGACTTTAGTAGGGAGGAGTAGGTATAACTTTAGTGGGGAGGAGTAGGTATAGACTTTAGTGGGGAGGAGTAGGTATAGACTTTAGTGGGGAGGAGTAGGTATAGACTTTAGTGGGGAGGAGTAGGTATAGACTTTAGTGGGGAGGAGTAGGTATAGACTTTAGTGGGGAGGAGTAGGTATAGACTTTAGTGGGGAGGAGTAGGTATAGACTTTAGTGGGGAGGAGTAGGTATAGACTTTAGTGGGGAGGAGTAGGTATAGACTTTAGTGGGGAGGAGTAGGTATAGACTTTAGTGGGAGGAGTAGGTATAACTTTAGTGGGGAGGAGTAGGTATAACTTTAGTGGGGAGGAGTAGGTATAGACTTTAGTGGGGAGGAGTAGGTATAGACTTTAGTAGGGAGGAGTAGGTATAACTTTAGTGGGGAGGAGTAGGTATAACTTTAGTGGGAGGAGTAGGTATAGACTTTAGTGGGGAGGAGTAGGTATAGACTTTAGTGGGAGGAGTAGGTATAGACTTTAGTGGGAGGAGTAGGTATAGACTTTAGTAGGGAGGAGTAGGTATAGACTTTAGTGGGGAGGAGTAGGTATAACTTTAGTGGGAGGAGTAGGTATAGACTTTAGTGGGGAGGAGTAGGTATAGACTCTAGTGGGGAGGAGTAGGTATAGACTTTAGTGGGAGGAGTAGGTATAGACTTTAGTCGGCAGGAGTAGGTATAGACTTTAGTGGGGAGGAGTAGGTATAGACTCTAGTGGGGAGGAGTAGGTATAGACTTTAGTGGGAGGAGTAGGTATAGACTTTAGTCGGCAGGAGTAGGTATAGACTTTAGTGGGGAGGAGTAGGTATAGACTTTAGTGGGGAGGAGTAGGTATCGACCTTACTAGGGAGGAGTAGGTATAGACTTTAGTGGGGAGGAGTAGGTATAGACTTTAGTGGGGAGGAGTAGGTATAGACTTTAGTGGGAGGAGTAGATATAGACTTTAGGGGGGAGAAGTAGGTATAGACTTTAGTAGGGAGGAGTAGGTATAGACTTTAGTGGGGAGGAGTAGGTATAGACTTTAGTGGGGAGGAGTAGGTATAGACTTTAGTAGGGAGGAGTAGGTATAGACTTTAGTGGGGAGGAGTAGGTATAGACTTTAGTGGGAGGAGTAGGTATAGACTTTAGTGGGGAGGAGTAGGTATAGACTTTAGTAGGGAGGAGTAGGTATAGACTTTAGTGGGGAGGAGTAGGTATAGACAGTGGGGAGGAGTAGGTATAGACTTTAGTAGGGAGGAGTAGGTATAGACTTTAGTGGGGAGGAGTAGGTATAGACTTTAGTGGGGAGGAGTAGGTATAACTTTAGTGGGAGGAGTAGGTATAGACTTTAGTAGGGAGGAGTAGGTATAACTTTAGTGGGGAGGAGTAGGTATAGACTTTAGTGGGAGGAGTAGGTATAGACTTTAGTGGGGAGGAGTAGGTATAGACTTTAGTGGGGAGGAGTAGGTATAGACTTTAGTGGGGAGGAGTAGGTATAGACTTTAGTGGGGAGGAGTAGGTATAGACTTTAGTGGGGAGGAGTAGGTATAGACTTTAGTGGGAGGAGTAGGTATAGACTTTAGTGGGAGGAGTAGGTATAACTTTAGTGGGGAGGAGTAGGTATAGACTTTAGTGGGGAGGAGTAGGTATAGACTTTAGTAGGGAGGAGTAGGTATAACTTTAGTGGGGAGGAGTAGGTATAGACTTTAGTGGGGAGGAGTAGGTATAGACTTTAGTGGGGAGGAGTAGGTATAGACTTTAGTGGGGAGGAGTAGGTATAGACTTTAGTGGGGAGGAGTAGGTATAGACTTTAGTGGGGAGGAGTAGGTATAGACTTTAGTGGGGAGGAGTAGGTATAGACTTTAGTGGGGAGGAGTAGGTATAGACTTTAGTGGGGAGGAGTAGGTATAGACTTTAGTGGGAGGAGTAGGTATAACTTTAGTGGGGAGGAGTAGGTATAACTTTAGTGGGGAGGAGTAGGTATAGACTTTAGTGGGGAGGAGTAGGTATAGACTTTAGTAGGGAGGAGTAGGTATAACTTTAGTGGGGAGGAGTAGGTATAACTTTAGTGGGAGGAGTAGGTATAGACTTTAGTGGGGAGGAGTAGGTATAGACTTTAGTGGGAGGAGTAGGTATAGACTTTAGTGGGAGGAGTAGGTATAGACTTTAGTAGGGAGGAGTAGGTATAGACTTTAGTGGGGAGGAGTAGGTATAACTTTAGTGGGAGGAGTAGGTATAGACTTTAGTGGGGAGGAGTAGGTATAGACTCTAGTGGGGAGGAGTAGGTATAGACTTTAGTGGGAGGAGTAGGTATAGACTTTAGTCGGCAGGAGTAGGTATAGACTTTAGTGGGGAGGAGTAGGTATAGACTCTAGTGGGGAGGAGTAGGTATAGACTTTAGTGGGAGGAGTAGGTATAGACTTTAGTCGGCAGGAGTAGGTATAGACTTTAGTGGGGAGGAGTAGGTATAGACTTTAGTGGGGAGGAGTAGGTATAGACTTTAGTAGGGAGGAGTAGGTATAGACTTTAGTGGGGAGGAGTAGGTATAGACTTTAGTGGGGAGGAGTAGGTATAGACTTTAGTGGGAGGAGTAGATATAGACTTTAGGGGGGAGAAGTAGGTATAGACTTTAGTAGGGAGGAGTAGGTATAGACTTTAGTGGGGAGGAGTAGGTATAGACTTTAGTGGGGAGGAGTAGGTATAGACTTTAGTAGGGAGGAGTAGGTATAGACTTTAGTGGGGAGGAGTAGGTATAGACTTTAGTGGGAGGAGTAGGTATAGACTTTAGTGGGGAGGAGTAGGTATAGACTTTAGTAGGGAGGAGTAGGTATAGACTTTAGTGGGGAGGAGTAGGTATAGACTTTAGTGGGGAGGAGTAGGTATAGACTTTAGTGGGAGGAGTAGGTATAGAATTTAGTGGGGAGGAGTAGGTATAGACTTTAGTGGGAGGAGTAGGTATAGACTTTAGTGGGGAGTAGGTATAACTTTATTGGGAGGAGTAGGTATAGACTTTAGTAGGGAGGAGTAGGTATAGACTTTAGTGGGAGGAGTAGGTATAAACTTTAGTGGGAGGAGTAGGTATAGACTTTAGTGGGGAGGAGTAGGTATAGACTTTAGTGGGGAGGAGTAGGTATAGACTTTAGTGGGAGGAGTACGTATAGACTTTAGTGGGGAGTAGGTATAGACTTTAGTGGGGAGGAGTAGGTATAGACTTTAGTGGGGAGGAGTAGGTATAGACTTTAGTAGGGAGGAGTAGGTATAGACTTTAGTGGGGAGGAGTAGGTATAACTTTAGTAGGGAGGAGTAGGTATAGACTTTAGTGGGGAGGAGTAGGTATAACTTTAGTGGGAGGAGTAGGTATAGACTTTAGTAGGGAGGAGTAGGTATAACTTTAGTGGGGAGGAGTAGGTATAACTTTATTGGGAGGAGTAGGTATAGACTTTAGTAGGGAGGAGTAGGTATAGACTTTAGTGGGGAGGAGTAGGTATAGACTTTAGTGTGGAGGAGTAGGTATAGACTTTAGTGGGGAGGAGTAGGTATAACTTTAGTGGGGAGGAGTAGGTATAACTTTATAGATTATGAACTTTACTCATCTCAAAATATATTTTCATGTATAGATAGAATGAAGTCTCTTCTCTGAGTTGGGGTTAGACAGGATATTGTATGTGTGTTCGTCTGCCTCGATGCATGATGGGTGCAATCATTTTTACATTTGGGCTCCCGTGTGGAGCAGCAGTCTAAGGCACTGCATCTCAGTGCAAGAGGTGTCACTGCAGTCCCTGGTTCGATTCCAGGCTGTATCACAACCGCCCATGATTGGGAGTCCCATTAGGTGGTGCACAATTGGCCAAGCGTCGTCCGGGTTTGGCCCTCATTGTAAATAAGAATTGGTTCTTAACGGACTTGCCTGGTTAATTCAAATGTTAGTTCGTCCAGTGCTACAGGTGGGCAGAGATTTCACTTTAGGACCAATGGAATGGTCTAAAATGTGCAAACTCCACCCACCCAGTGTACCAGACATTACATTTTGATCATTTAGCAGATGCTCTTATCCAGAGCAACTTAATCAGCGCATTCAACTTAGGTTGTAAAGTCAACCACCAACCTGGACTCAGGGGTAGACGTAACATAGTAAAGGTAAATCCGGGACATTCCAATTAGTATGATATGTTACGTTTCATATGGTATGTATTATTTTGTGGATGTCCATCATCCATGTCATACAATATGTTAAGAATTGCAATTCATACTTACGCTTTTGCTAAACGTATTATAGGTTAGGAATTCAGATTTGTTGTGGCTAACGCTAACATTAGCTAAGTGGCTAACGCTAACATTAGCTAAGTGGCTAACGCTAACATTAGCTAGGTGGCTAACGCTAACATTAGCTATGTGGCTAACACAAATTAGCTAAGTGGCTAATGTTAGCTAGGCTAGGGGTTAAGGTTAAAGTAGTTGCAAATGAGCTAAAATGCTAGTTGTCTGATGAGATTCGAAAGCACAATCTTTGGGTTGCTAGACGTGAACGTTATACGCCTACCCACCCACCATGACCAACCACCCTACTTTCGCTTTTACCTTAAGTAACCATACCAAATGTAACAAATAGTAATTTGAGAGTACCAAATTGATGTTTACTTTGTTACGTCTAGTCTATGAAACCAGGCTGCAACCACATGACAGTCATCGGAAGTAAAACTTTCCTCAATAAAGCAGCTATCTGAAAATCCTAGTAAGAGTGTTCGTGTAACTGCACGTACAACAGTTAGGTGTTCGTTTTGATTCACCCAATGATATGGAATAACCCTACATTGTAGATCCTAGCCAAAAACCCTGATCATTACATGGACACATTAACACTAGGTCTAATGATCCATTTCTCGCCTGTGTGTGCGGCTCTGCTCTCCATCCTTCAGATGAAATGAGGGGGTTGTAGCTCAACATATCAGCCGACTCCACACTGCTCCCTAGTATGAACCAGTCTGATCTGACTGCATAATGATAACTACCCTAGTGACAAACTGTACAATTATGTAACACCCACTCAGGTGACTTGGGGAGATGGACATACCTCAAATTAGTCATTTTGGCAGTTGTTCTTGGTAAGACCTGCATCATCACCCACCCATCTACAACTAACTATATAAAGGCACACAACACAGTCACTCCCAAATATATCATTATTTAATTCATAACACTTTTCTCTTCTTTTCTGAAGTCTTCAATGTGTCACCTATACAAATGTAGAAAGACTAGACACTGGCAACATCTCTTCCCTTCTCTCTGGGGCCTTGAGAACAACAAAACACCATCTCTGTTCCAAATGAAACCCTAATTCCCTACATAGTGCACTACTTTTGGCAAAGAACCTACGTGACCCTGGCCCAAACTAGTGCACAATGTAGGGAATAGGGTGCCATTTCAGATTTGAAGACACTGGTAAAGCCGTGATGGATAGCCCTAAAGCATGTTGCGTTCTGCTAACAAACACTGGAGTTCTTTACCATGAGCCATGGAGGCTTCTAGAAATGACTTGGCTCCCTCTGCAGGTTTCTAAAGGGAACTACACAAAGAGCTGCATCAAGAGACACACGGACCACCCCAACAGTATGGGAGACCATATAGGGCTGAAGCTGTAACCAAACGAATTCATCAGGTCTACTTAAGACATTCCATTAGTCATCATCATCTTTTAATGTTCATTCAGTTTCACTCAATTTTAATCGCAGTGACAGTCACATCATTTATTTTTCTTCTTCTTAGTTTTGGGCGTTTCAGGATCTCCATGGAGACAGGACGTGATATCGTCACCCTGTTTCCTCTTCCTGTTTGGCTTGTCACTAAGGTAACCGCTGGAGTCGCTCCCCTGCACCTCCACAGGACCCCTCCCACCCACATCTCTCTCCTCATCCTCTTGGTTCTGTCGTTTCTCCTTCCTCTTCTTTTTCTTCTCCTCAGTGTGGCCGTTAGTGCTGCTGTCCTCCGCTGCTCCGTACACAGCGTCCCCGGGGGCTGGTACTGAAGCCACCTCCTCTCTGTGTTTCTCCTTTTTCTTCTTCTTGGGTTTGACGGTGGCGTCAGGCGAGTCCTGGTTGGGTTCTAGAGCAGGTTCTGTGTCTGGTTCCTCCAGCTGTTCTGCGGGGTCAGTAGGATAAGAACTCTCTCCAGCTGCCATCAACTCCTGAACCCTGAGAGAACACACAACTGTTTAGTCTCAGATAATACAGCTCTAACACATACCCATACAGCTTGCCGCGCGAGGCCCATACAGCTTGCCGCGCGAGGCCCATACAGCTTTCCCCTTGCCGCGCGAGGCCCATACAGCTTGCCGCGCGAGGCCCATACAGCTTGCCCCTTTCCGCGCGAGGCCCATACAGCTTTCCCCTTTCCGCGCGAGGCCCATACAGCTTTCCCCTTGCCGCGCGAGGCCCATACAGCTTGCCCCTTTCCGCGCGAGGCCCATACAGCTTTCCCCTTTCCGCGCGAGGCCCATACAGCTTTCCCCTTGCCGCGCGAGGCCCATACAGCTTGCCCCTTTCCGCGCGAGGCCCATACATCTTTCCCCATACAGCTTGCCCCCTGCCGTGCGAGGCCCAGAATCACTGACCTTGATCAGTCGATCCAGCAACTGGGATGCAAAGTGATTTGTAGATCAGTGATTCTGCACAGTCCGACTACAATGTAATCCATCTCAGACACAGACACACTGTAACCTACCATGTCCTGCCAAGTCTTCCTCTGATCAGCAGCACTCCGACTGTGTCTGCGTCTAGCTGACAGACCTCAAACTCCAGCTCCGCCCCTATCCTGGGTCCTGCCTCCCTCCAGGTCTCCATGGTGACGTGGGCTGGCTTCGGAACGCTGGCGTTGAAACAGCCATGGACCAGACAGCCCACGTGACTCACACCAAGCTTATTAACTGTGCCCTGGAGGGGGGAGATAGAGTTAGCGTCAACTAGACATTTCAAAGCACCTTGACTCTTTCCATATCGAATAGATTACCATCGTAACTAGCTACAACACATCAACACTGTGCAATTGTCTGTAAGAATCACATCTGTATGGGTCAGTCACAAACAGTTAACATAGCTTGCCTCTCACCAGTAATGTCTGTCCTCTCTGGGGTTGGAAGATGACAAAGTTGGCTTGTATGTTGAGGTGAATGTATCCGTTGTCGTCGTAGATGTCTCCATGCTGCCCCAGCAAACTGACCTCATCATAGGCCAGAGGCACACCTTTCAGACTGCACAGGGAACACAGGTAGACAGGGTCATATTCATTAGTGCACACCATAGCAAAACGTTTTGCAACAGGAAACTTTTAAAAAACAAAACATTTCAAGGCAGGTTCCTCCCGTTCCGGCCAGTTTGCTTCCGTTTGGCTCCTAGAGAATACGACCTGGGTGTGATATCGTCAACAGAGAACACGCCAGATACACAGATGATTATGTGCAGGCTAGAAGATCAATGTAACATATTTCATGCGTTTCCTGGGATGTTTAATACAAGTTCAGAGCATTGTAAAGATCTGATATTCTGCGCTGGCAGTTGACGTAACGACACCTCCTGGCGGCCATGTTGGATGACCACCACATGAATTATTCTGACAACAGCCGAGGGGCTACCCCAAACTGCATGACAACAGCCGAGGGGCTACCCCAAACTGCATGACAACAGCCGGGGGGCTACCCCAAACTGCATGACAACAGCCGAGGGGCTACCCCAAACTGCATGACAACAGCCGAGGGGCTACCCCAAACTGCATGACAACAGCCGAGGGGCTACCCCAAACTGCATGACAACAGCCGGGGGGCTACCCCAAACTGCATGACAACAGCCGAGGGGCTACCCCAAACTGCATGACAACAGCCGAGGGGCTACCCCAAACTGCATGACAACAGCCGGGGGGCTACCCCAAACTGCATGACAACAGCCGAGGGGCTACCCCAAACTGCATGACAACAGCCGGGGGGCTACCCCAAACTGCATGACAACAGCCGAGGGGCTACCCCAAACTGCATGACAACAGCCGAGGGGCTACCCCAAACTGCATGACAACAGCCGGGGGGCTACCCCAAACTGCATGACAACAGCCGAGGGGCTACCCCAAACTGCATGACAACAGCCGAGGGGCTACCCCAAACTGCATGACAACAGCCGGGGGGCTACCCCAAACTGCATGACAACAGCCGAGGGGCTACCCCAAACTGCATGACAACAGCCGGGGGGCTACCCCAAACTGCATGACAACAGCCGAGGGGCTACCCCAAACTGCATGACAACAGCCGAGGGGCTACCCCAAACTGCATGACAACAGCCGAGGGGCTACCCCAAACTGCATGACAACAGCCGGGGGGCTACCCCAAACTGCATGACAACAGCCGGGGGGCTACCCCAAACTGCATGACAACAGCCGAGGGGCTACCCCAAACTGCATGACAACAGCCGGGGGGCTACCCCAAACTGCATGACAACAGCCGGGGGGCTACCCCAAACTGCATGACAACAGCCGGGGGGCTACCCCAAACTGCATGACAACAGCCGAGGGGCTACCCCAAACTGCATGACAACAGCCGAGGGGCTACCCCAAACTGCATGACAACAGCCGAGGGGCTACCCCAAACTGCATGACAACAGCCGAGGGGCTACCCCAAACTGCATGACAACAGCCGGGGGGCTACCCCAAACTGCATGACAACAGCCGAGGGGCTACCCCAAACTGCATGACAACAGCCGGGGGGCTACCCCAAACTGCATGACAACAGCCAAGGGGCTACCCCAAACTGCATGACAACAGCCGAGGGGCTACCCCAAACTGCATGACAACACCCGAGGGGCTACCCCAAACTGCATGACAACAGCCGAGGGGCTACCCCAAACTGCATGACAACAGCCGGGGGGCTACCCCAAACTGCATGACAACAGTGCCTAAAACTAGTTGATTCAGTATTTGGCTGCTTTAACAAGGCAGGAAAGAAAACAGGGATACAAAAAAAAAATGAAAATTACAGATTTTCACAATCATAAAACACCATCGGTGACACCAAGACTCAAGAACTGTCAGAAAAGCGAAGAAAACATTTTACCCGTCAAGACCTGAACCCAGACAGCTGTCAGTAACGGGTCTGCTACGATCATTTAATCACTGGTAAATCACGTCTGATCGATTTCATGCTTAGTTTAGCTGTTGTGCTAACCAGCTGTTAACAACAACACTAAATTAGCTAGCTAGATAGCTTGTAGTCCAGTAAATAGCATGTGTCGTGTGAGTTTAACGTTTTGGGGGGGGGGAAAGCTATTTTTCACCATAACAAAAGATTGCATGCCTCTATCATCATAAGACTACTATTCCTAATGTGATGAGTAGATTGGATAGTGATAATTTAGGCTATGAATAAGCGTGTAGTGGCATAGGTTTCTAGGCTATATCAGAGACGTTTCCTTTGCACGGGAAAAATGTGGCCTTTTGATAAAAACACTTCCTGCAATTCTACTTTTTATATAAACTGGAGGAATTAGCAGAATCTTTTTAATATGGTGGTCGTCTAGGCCTACTCCACTGACAACAGATCTGTAAAAAAAATACCTGGTCTTGAAAGCAACCCTGTAATCTAGGCCTTTGAAAAAGGGATCCTGGCTAAAAGGGATCTAGCTTGTATCAAATTGTCAAAAGTATTTTTTGTTTTAGCTAACGCTAACCCTTTTCCTAACCGTAACCTAATTCTCCTAGTCTGCTACGAAATGTAAAACATGACCTTAATTTGACAACAGCTGTATCCCTTATAGCCATGACTATGAAAAGGGGGAGACTGTACAATATGACATCCATAAAGCCTGGAGGACCTTATTGCCCCCCCCCAAAAAAAACAAACTTGTATGATAATTTGTTGAGAACTTTATTCATTAGAGGGAAAATGTAAGGACATTTCAGCATAGGACAAAGGCCTCAATGGGATAGGACAACCTGCTGTGTTGACTATTGGTTGTTCCAGCCAAACAATTGATTGAATCTTTATATGACACGAAAACAGCGGACTGAATCAAACAATTAAAGAGCCCTGATGGTACAGGTGACCTAAAGAAGTGATGTCTTACTTTAATAGGTTATCCCACTGCCTCCGTTTTCTGGGTAAATAATGGGGCAATCTTCCCGAAGTTTCAAATTTGATTGTCTAACCTCAGGGGTGCTTTTCATTTGTTTATGTACTACTGTAGGTTCACCAGCTGACTATCAAGACACACATGTTGACTGGATTCCCACTGTGAAGATGAGCAATACTGTAGCAGCATCAGATTCCCACTGTGAAGATGCGCAATACTGTAGCAGCATCAGATTCCCACTGTGAAGATGAGCAATACTGCAGCAGCATCATATTCCCACTGTGAAGATGAGCAATACTGCAGCAGCATCATATTCCCACTGTGAAGATGAGCAATACTGTAGCAGCATCAGATTCCCACTGTGAAGATGAGCAATACTGTAGCAGCATCAGATTCCCACTGTGAAGATGAGCAATACTGCAGCAGCATCATATTCCCACTGTGAAGATGAGCAATACTGTAGCAGCATCAGATTCCCACTGTGAAGATGAGCAATACTGTAGCAGCATCAGATTCCCACTGTGAAGATGAGCAATACTGCAGCAGCAACAGATTCCCACTGTGAAGATGAGCAATACTGCAGCAGCAACATATTCTTCTACTACTACTTTGTCCTACAAAATCTAGTATAATGATTAGCCTCTTACAAATGATCTAGTGTTATTGTTTTTAAACTGAGAACCGAACCATATTTAAAACAGTGTGTGAGTTAAGCTATTCTCTGCTTCAGATGCACAATGTCAACTGCAAATTTTCCATAAGGCTAATGCCATCATACTGTATGCTAGTGGTTCCCAACTCCGGTCCTCCAGTACCCCCCCCCCCCCCCCGCAGTAGTTTTATTGTAGCCCCGAACAAACACGCCGGATTCAACTTGTTAACTAATCATCAGGCCCTCAATGAGTCGAATCAGGTGTGTTTGTCCGGGGCTACAACAAAAATGTGTGCTGTTGGGGGTCCTGGAGGACTGGAGTTGGGAACCACAGCTGTAGGCCAATGGCTGCACGGGCGTCGCATGCCATTATCAACTGCAAAATGATTTCAAGTTTCTGATATCCAATTTTTTTTTTTTTAATTGACCATCTAATAAAACTAATTGATCAAACTAATTGGAGCTTATGACTAAAAAAAAATAAAAAAATAGGTAATTTCCATTTGCGAATACAACACAGACAACTTAGCGATTCCCTTCCTCTCTCTATTGCAGGATTGTGATCTGTGATTAATCAACATCAACACTAGTTCAACATCAAAAATAGTTAAGTTAACTACTAAAACAAGTTTAAACACTTAACTTCAAATAATCAACACTTACATATAATTTCAAAGTGTACTATTAAGCTAAATCATATGTAAAAGTTTGACATTTTAGTAACAATTAGGCTATTATTACTTTCAGGTGAACAAATAAAGTAAATAACAGGACTGGAGTAGCCTAGTGGTTAGAGCTTTGGGCCAGTAACTGAAAGGCTGCTGGTTTGAATCCCAGAGCCGATAAGGCTCTGTTGATGTGCCTTTGAGCAAGGTACTTAACCTTAATTTCTCCTTTGAGTCGCTCTGGATAAGAGCGTCTGCTAAATGACTCAAACGTAGGTGGCCAACCTCGCTCCACTGGTCCCCGATCTAGTGGGTGAGCAGACTTTTGTTCCAGCCCAGCAACAGCAAACTTGATTATTAACTTATTAGGTTTGATACATTGAATCAGGTGTGTTAGTGCAGGGCTGGAACAGAAGGCTGCACACCCAGGCAGGGTTGGGTCTGTCCCAGTCACAATAGGTTTATACATTGTGTGAATTTTAAAACTGTATTTTTGTTCACAAAATTTGCAATCATAGGTACACATATAATCCAGGGTTTGAGCAGCTCCGCCCTATGGGACTCCCGATCACGGCTGGTTGAGATACAGCCCGAGATCGAACCAGGGTCTGTAGTGACGCCTCTTGCGCTGCAGTGCCTTAGACCGCTCGGAGTCCAAAAGGTATCGGAACCCACCCAATGTTAGTAGTGTTTTACATCAAATCAAATGTTATTGGTCACATATACATGGTTAGCAGATGTTAATGCGAGTGTAGCGAAATGCTTGTGCTTCTCGTTCCGACCATGCAGTAATAACCAACAAGTAATCTAACCTAACAATTTCACAACAACTACCTTATACACACAAGTGTAAAGGAATGAATAAGAATATGTACATAAAGATATATGAATGAGCGATGGCCGAACGGCATAGGCAAGATGCAGTAGATGGTATAGAGTACAGTATATACATATGAGATGAGTAATGTAGGGTATGTAAACATTATATTAAGTGGCATTGTTTAAAGTGGCTAGTGATACATTTAATACATTAATTTTTTCATTATTAAAGTGGCTGGAGTTGAGTCAGTATGTTGGCAGCAGCCACTAAATGTTAGTGGTTGCTGTTTAACAGTCTGATGGCCTTGAGATAGAAGCTGTTTTTCAGTCTCTCGGTCCCTGCTTTGATGCACCTGTACTGACCTCGCCTTCTGGATGATAGCGGGGTGAACAGGCAGTGGCTCGGGTGGTTGTTGTCCTTGATGATCTTTTTGTCCTTCCTGTGACATCGGGTGGTGTAGGTGTCATGGAGAGCAGGTAGTTTGCCCCCGGTGATGCGTTGTGCAGACCTCACTACCCTCTGGAGAGCCTTACGGTTGTGGGCGGAGCAGTTGCCGTACCAGGCGGTGATACAGCCCGACAGGATGCTCTCGATTGTGCATCTGTAAAAGTTTGTGAGTGTTTTTGGTGACAAGCCAAATTTCTTCAGCCTCCTGAGGTTGAAGAGGCGCTGTTGCGGCTTCTTCACCACGCTGTCTGTGTGGGTGAACCAATTCAGTTTGTCTGTGATGTGTATGCCGAGGAACTTAAAACTTTCCACCTTCTCCACTACTGTCCCGTCGATGTGGATAGGGGGGTGCTCCCTCTGCTGTTTCCTGAAGTCCACGATCATCTCCTTTGTTTTGTTGATGTTGAGTGTGAGGTTATTTTCCTGACACCACACTCCGAGGGCCCTCACCTCCTCCCTGTAGGCCGTCTCGTCGTTGTTGGTAATCAGGCCTACCACTGTTGTGTCGTCTGCAAACTTGATGATTGAGTTGGAGGCGTGCATGGCCACGCAGTCATGGGTGAACAGGGAGTACAGGAGAGGGCTCAGAACGCACCCTTGTGGGGCCCCAG
The DNA here is from genome assembly GCF_045679555.1 of Salvelinus alpinus. Classification (NCBI taxonomy): domain Eukaryota; kingdom Metazoa; phylum Chordata; class Actinopteri; order Salmoniformes; family Salmonidae; genus Salvelinus; species Salvelinus alpinus. Next base: position 17,325,050 of record NC_092114.1, on the reverse strand, counting down.
TGTTGAGGATCAGCGGGGTGGAGATGTTGTTACCTACCCTCACCACCTGGGGGCGGCCCGTCAGGAAGTCCAGGACCCAGTTGCACAGGGCGGGGTCGGGACCCAGGGTCTCGAGCTTAATGACGAGTTTGGAGGGTACTATGGTGCTGAGCTGTAGCTGAGCTGTAGTCGATGAACAGCATTCTTACATAGGTATTTCTCTTGTACAGATGGGTTAGGGCAGTGTGCAGTGTGATTGCGTCGTCTGTGGACCTATTGGGGTGGTAAGCAAATTGGAGTGGATCTAGGGTGTCAGGTAGGGTGGAGGTGATATGGTCCTTGACTAGTCTCTCAAAGCACTTCATGATGATGGAAGTGAGTGCTACGGGGCGGTAGTCGTTTAGCTCAGTTACCTTAGCTTTCTTGGGAACAGGAACAATGGTGGCCCTCTTGAAGCATGTGGGAACAGCAGACTGGGATAAGGATTGATTGAATATGTCCGTAAACACACCAGCCAACTGGTCTGCGCATGCTCTGAGGACGTGGCTGGGGTCTGGGCCGGCAGCCTTGCGAGGGTTAACATGTTTAAATGTTTTGCTCACGTTGGCTGCAGTGAAGGAGAGCCCGCAGGTTTTCGTAGCGGGCCATGACCATCAACGTCTTTTGTAACACTGTTCTCGATATCAGGCATACAACAGCAAATACATTCTAAATAGTAACTATTTCGGGATGATATGGATTTCAACTGCAAAGTAGGAAGCATGCTAGGTAGTTCTGGTCCAGGGTGTTCAGCTATGCTCTCACTAACGAGTTATTTAGTGACTAGCTTCAACATAACTAACTGCTTTCTTAACTCACCAAAGTGAAGAGAGTTAGAGTAGCCAAAATGTTTCTGTATGCGCAAACGGTCATTTATCCAAAGTACGAAATAAAACACTTTTGAGCAATACATTTTTACCGCCAGACTACCTCTGGTGCGCATGCGTCGGATCGACACTAGTACGAGCTACATGCGTATTACAACATGTATAAACTAGCAGCACATCGCAGATGACTAGCAACTTCGTGAGCTAACTAACTAGCATATTCAACCCATAGCTTACCTTTCTGAGTATCTTAGCAGTTCGGTGTTCAGTTCCTCTTGGATCCCTGTCCGTTTCTTCTTCAGGTACATGGGCGACAGGGCAATATGTCTTCTGTGCGTGTCCATGACTAGACACGAGTACGGCGTTGACACCAACTTGCATGCGTCAGCGAACGACGGGATCAGACTTGGGAACGCGCCTGGGTCTCCGCCGCCTGCCGCAGAATGTCCGTTTGCTGTCGGATTGGTTAAAAGTGACACTTCGGTGGACATTTTTGCGTGTTTTGGGTCGTCTTCTGTCTGCTCCAAGTTCGCCATGCTGTTGGAGACAGCAGGAAGGAAGTCGACGAGGGAAGACTTCCGTAGTGAAGAGGGACCGCGAGTTTAGACAGTCGGGGTTTTTGTTATGTCGTCTCCTAGCGGAGAGGAGTAGTCAAAAACCTAACCTGCACACATTCCACTCCACGTTCACTGACCCCCTTCTCTATGTAGGAGTTTGGGTTAGACAGATACAGCGCTTCATTGATTGTGTGCCATGATTGAAATACATTCAAGAAACTCAAACATAATAGTGTGTCATGATGCCGTTTTTCCACTATAATCAATTATACAGGAAGTTAGAGGAGTAGTGGTGAAGTTAAAGGAGTAGTGGTGAAGTTAAAGGAGTAGTGGTGAAGTTAAAGGAGTAGTGGTGAAGTTAGAGGAGTAGTGGTGAAGTTAGAGGAGTAGTGGGGAAGTTAAAGGAGTAGTGCTGAAGTTAAAGGAGTAGTGGTGAAGTTAAAGGAGTAGTGGTGAAGTTAAAGGAGTAGTGGTGAAGTTAGATGAGTAGTGGGGAAGTTAAAGGAGTAGTGGGGAAGTTAGATGAGTAGTGGGGAAGTTAAAGGAGTAGTGGGGAAGTTAGATGAGTAGTGGTGAAGTTAGAGGAGTAGTGGTGAAGTTAGAGGAGTAGTGGTGAAGTTAGAGGAGTAGTGCTGAAGTTAGAGGAGTAGTGCTGAAGTTAAAGGAGAAGTGGTGAAGTTAGAGGAGTAGTGGGGAAGTTAAAGGAGTAGTGGGGAAGTTAAAGGAGTAGTGCTGAAGTTAAAGGAGTAGTGGTGAAGTTAATGGAGTAGTGGTGAAGTTAAAGGAGTAGTGGTGAAGTTAAAGGAGTAATGGTTAAGTTAAAGGAGTAGTGGTGGAGTTAGAGGAGTAGTGGGGAAGTTAAAGGAGTAGTGGTGAAGTTAGAGGAGTAGTGGTGAAGTTAAAGGAGTAGTGGTGAAGTTAAAGGAGTAGTGGTGAAGTTAAAGGAGTAGTGGTGAAGTTAAAGGAGTAGTGGTGAAGTTAGAGTAGTGGTGGAGTTAGAGGAGTAGTGGTGAAGTTAGAGGAGTAGTGGGGGAGTTAGAGGAGTAGTGGTGAAGTTAGAGGAGTAGTGGTGAAGTTAAAGGAGTAGTGGGGAAGTTAAAGGAGTAGTGGTGAAGTTAAAGGAGTAGTGGTGAAGTTAAAGGAGTAGTGGTGAAGTTAGAGTAGTGGTGGAGTTAGAGGAGTAGTGGTGAAGTTAGAGGAGTAGTGGGGGAGTTAGAGGAGTAGTGGTGAAGTTAGATGAGTAGTGGTGAAGTTAGAGGAGTAGTGGTGAAGTTAAAGGAGTAGTGGTGAAGTTAAAGGAGTAGTGGTGAAGTTAGAGTAGTGTTGGAGTTAGAGGAGTAGTGGTGAAGTTAGAGGAGTAGTGGTGAAGTTAGAGGAGTAGTGGGGAAGTTAAAGGAGTAGTGGTGAAGTTAAAGGAGTAGTGGTGTGTTACCCTGTGCTGTTGGATGTACAGGCGTTCTCTCTCTGTAGTGTCACTTTCATTTGAACCGTTAGATGGCAATGTCCTGTATGGAATATGGCTCCAGCTTGGCTCTTTTATCAAACATCCAGGGTTTAGTAACTCAGTTACATGTAATCTGATTACAAAAAAAACGAATCAGTTACATTACCAGCAAAAATATTCTAATCAGATTACAAATAATGTTTGAAAAACTTGATGATTACTTCTTGGATTACGTTTAAATTCAGAAAGGATGTTTGCGAGAAGAAAAACGACAACATTATGACACCTTTCTGTTTTCTCAATTACACTCAATTCAGCATTGAAAAAAAGCACAAATTTACATTTTTTCCACCTGAGCGAGTCTGACCACAAGTCAGAGACCACTATGATGACACACCAAATGCATTTTATGGATCATTTTTGTCTTCATTTACATTTAAGTCATTTAGCAGACGCTCTTATCCAGAGCGACTTACAAATTGGAAAGTTCATACATATTCATCCTGGTCCCCCCGTGGGGAATGAACCCACAACCCTGGCGTTGCAAGCGCCATGCTCTACCAACTGAGCCACACGTTGGCAGTTGGTCTTCCTAATGCCAGTTAAGGGGAAAGTAATCAGATTTACGTTACTGAGTTTGGGTAATCCCAAAATTACATTACAGATTACAATTTTGGAAAGTAACAGATTATATTTATAAAGTAACCTACCCAACCCTGCAAACATCGGTAGCCTACTGTTACTGTATATTCACACGCTCTGGATAAGAACATCACATCAAATTACTCAAATGTCAATTCAAACATACAATAATTGTTATTTCAGAAGATAATTAAAGATATTTACAACACTACAACATTTTAAATGCATTTAGAAATGGACTCATTCTTCGTTGTAACATCAATCAATAAATTGTTATTTCAGAATCCAGGAGAAAATAATATGTGTATGAGTTTGTTGATACAGAGACTGGTACTTCATCTGTTGCCAATCCCCACGGAGAGGAATAGAGTGTAGAGGCTGCTGAGGGCAGGACGGCTCATAATACTGGCTGGAACGGAGTCAATAGAATGACGTCCAACACGTTTGACGTATTTAATACCATTCCACTAATTCCGCTCCAGCCATTACAATGAGCCCTTATCCCCCAAATTAAGGTGCCACCAACCTCCTGTGGTAGAGGTCATGTGGAGAATTCTGACAGTCTCTATGTCTGTGTGTGAAGTCTAGAACAGACCAAAATGAGCTATAGTTGTCCACTGATGGGTTTTTGATCTATTATCTGCCCCGCGTGTCCCCTATAAGGTTTATGGATTGTTGGAATCAAGCACACAGAAACAGGCCTGCATATCTCCCACCATAGAGATACACAGTACAGAAAGTGTTGTAAATCTTTGTTTATGTCTCTAACATTCGTCGTTACGAGGTGTTCCATCATGCTAGGTTGTTTAGTCCTGCGTTCTCCGGTAGACCACAGTCCAGTTGTAGCATGTTGAAACACCCCAACCAGTATGGATTCTCTTGGATAATCTGTGGATAAATAAAATATGGATTAGTTTCCATGTTGTCTGATATTTTGATCAAATTTAAATCATGTTAATAAATATATTGTTCAAAAACAGATATTGACTAGTGTCATTCGGTAATCGAACTTGCCTTTATTTGTGTGTTGTACATCAATCACGTTACGAGTGTAAGAAAGTTGTGAGGAATAAAAGCACAACCTACCCTGTTTGGCTGTGCCCCTGCAGTGGAGGGAGCACTAGTGTGATGTAGCGGACCCCGGTCATGCTTCCTCCTCCATCCTCCACACTGAGAAGACATAGCTCAGACGCTCATGGGCCACGTAACCACAGCTGGCTGCTCCTGACACATGCGCCTCATCCAAATCCAGGCCCATACCCTCGCCCTGCAGCACGTGGTGGAGGAAGTCTAGAATAAGAATAATCTTCATCATTCTCATCACTTTCATCATCTTTTTTTGGATTGCCACCTTTTGTAATGGCATTACAGGCCAAAGTGCTTAACGGATTGGCACCTCAAATGTATAATTGGTTAATTGGTTGCTTAAATTATTATAATAACAGAAAGTAGCCTACCTATGTACCGCGTGGCCAGTTTGAGAGTCTGGATCTTGCTGAGTTTGTCTGAGGGCAGCGTGGGGATGATCTGTCGTAGCGAGGCGAAGGCCTGGTTGAGTGACTGGGTCCTCTGTCGCTCCCGTACGTTAGCCATGACACGCTGATTCTGTGTGTCCTCCAGAGACCTGGGTAGGCTGCTCACACTGCTGATGTCACTCCAGTCACTTCCTCTCCTCTTCCCCCTCTTCTTCTCCGGGCTTTGGATATTCCGGTTCCCCTCATCTTCTTCATCTTCATCCTGCTCCCTCGGTCTCCTTCGGCGTGCCCACTGTTTTCTGGTGCCTCTACGTGGCCTCCGGTGTTGGTCGATCTCTTCCTCACTGTTCCCAGCGCTGTCGACCGGAGACCGAGACCCCACCGGGGAACACATCATGTCCCCAAACATCACCTGATCCCTTAAACCCTGACCGATGACCTAAACCCCTGACCCGGGTCACAGCATCCTAGACACCCCCTGGAAACCTGGTGGATCCTGTCCCTTTAAGACAGGAGTAAAGATCCGTATTTCTCTATCTTTTTCTCACTCTCCCTCTCTTTCTCCCTCTTTCTCCCTCTCTCTCCCACACTCTTTTGTCCCTTTCAGAGAGGAGTGTAGACAGTTAACATTGATCCAGTCTCGCGCCAGCTCCGTGTGTCACAGAGAAGGTACTCTGCCGGTTGGATATCTTTATAACCATGCAGCACACCGAGTGGGGATTTTGGGGAGCGCTGTGATTGGGTGAGATGGTGAGGTGACGTCTTGAGGAGGTGGGTGGGCGGGAGAAGGTCGATCATAGTCTGTTAGACGTTCTGAGCCAAAAACAACACAGCGCCCAGAAATTATTTCAGAATGTTTTGTGTTTTGCACATGAGCACAGTCGCTATTAAAAAGCAAAATGTTCCTATTTTTATGTATTCAAAGCGGGCAAGTTGTTGAAAAACCTAATGGAAGGGATGGAGCGGCTGGGGGGGGTTGGCGCTTGTCAGATCTTCCTCTTCACGTTCTGCCTATGCGTTCTGCCCTATTGGGCACTCATGCGCAATTAGATGTGTCAAAACGACCACACACATTTACTGGATTTCTTTACGCAAAACAGTCAGGTTTTATTTGCCTTAATTCCTGTATGAGGTCATGAAAACAGACCTAGCCAATAGTTTATTCAGATCATATATGTAGCCTATAACCTATTCTGCATCACTGTATGCCTTGCCTAGTTAAATAAAGGTTAAATAAAAAATGCTGCAAAGACAAGCCAGTGAGAACTTCAGCCATTTCTATCAGAAAAGATAAAGGTAAACAGCAGGTTTTCCGTAGCCGAAGATTGACTGTTTATTTTTCTTTACTCTAAGGTATGCAGCTAAGTGGTTCTGCCCCCGCTGGGACCCCGGCAGAGCGGCTAAGATTTAAAAGGCAAGCCGGCCCAGGGAGCTCACAGGGCGGATCCCAGCTCACAGCGGGTCGCTGATGCCATGGACGGCTGGAGCGCAATGCAAACATTGGAGGTGCGTGGAGGGGAAAGCCGCAGAGAGCGAACGTACACGCGCGTGCACGCATATACACACACACACAGTGACCAAATTATATTCGGATTTCGTTATAAGACCACCGTCATTAATACATTTCGCAATTAACGGCAAAGCGGCACGGTCTAGTGGTTAGAGCGTTGGGCAAGTAACCGAAAGGTTGCTGGATCGAATCCCCGAGTTGACAAGGTAAACATCTGTCGTTCTTCCCCTGAACAAGGCAGATAACCCACTGTTCCCCGGTAGGCCGTCATTGTAACTAAGAATTTTTTCTTAACTGACTTGTCTAGTTAAATAATGAAATAACCCTGCATGTAACTCATGAATAGTTTAAATTAGAAAGATTAAACATGTATTTGAAATATTATGCAAAAGGACAATTCGTGACAATCACAGAAACCTTTTAGGTTGAGGTTGGCATCCTATAGAGAGATACATCCCATAGAGAGATACATTCTATAGAGAGATACATCCTATAGAGAGATACATCCTATAGAGAGATACATCCTATAGAGAGATACATCCTATAGAGGGATACATCCTATAGAGAGATACATCCTATAGAGAGATACATCCTATAGAGAGATACATCCTATAGAGAGATACATCCCATAGAGAGATACATCCTATAGAGAGATACATCCTATAGAGAGATACATCCTATAGAGAGATACATCCTATAGAGGGATACATCCTATAGAGAGATACATCCTATAGAGAGATACATCCCATAGAGAGATACATCCTATAGAGAGATACATCCTATAGAGAGATACATCCTATAGAGAGATACATCCTATAGAGGGATACATCCTATAGAGGGATACATTCCATAGAGAGATACATCCTATAGAGAGATACATCCTATAGAGAGATACATCCCATAGAGAGATACATCCCATAGAGAGATACATCCTATAGAGAGATACATCCCATAGAGAGATACATCCCATAGAGAGATACATCCTATAGAGAGATACATCCTATAGAGAGATACATCCCATAGAGAGATACATCCTATAGAGAGATACATCCTATAGAGAGATACATCCTATAGAGAGATACATCCTATAGAGGGATACATCCTATAGAGGGATACATTCCATAGAGAGATACATCCTATAGAGAGATACATCCCATAGAGAGATACATCCTATAGAGAGATACATCCCATAGAGAGATACATCCTATAGAGAGATACATCCTATAGAGAGATACATCCTATAGAGAGATACATCCCATAGAGAGATACATCCTATAGAGAGATACATCCTATAGAGAGATACATCCCATAGAGAGATACATCCTATAGAGAGATACATCCTATAGAGAGATACATCCCATAGAGAGATACATCCTATAGAGAGATACATCCTATAGAGAGATACATCCTATAGAGAGATACATCCTATAGAGAGATACATCCCATAGAGAGATACATCCCATAGAGAGATACATCCTATAGAGAGATACATCCTATAGAGAGATACATCCTATAGAGAGATACATCCTATAGAGAGATACATCCTATAGAGAGATACATCCCATAGAGAGATACATCCTATAGAGAGATACATCCTATAGAGAGATACATCCTATAGAGAGATACATCCCATAGAGAGATACATCCTATAGAGAGATACATCCTATAGAGAGATACATCCTATAGAGAGATACATCCTATAGAGGGATACATCCTATAGAGGGATACATTCCATAAAGAGATACATCCTATAGAGAGATACATCCTATAGAGAGATACATCCCATAGAGAGATACATCTTATAGAGAGATATATCCCATAGAGAGATACATCCTATAGAGAGATACATCCTATAGAGAGATACATCCTATAGAGAGATACATCCTATAGAGAGATACATCCCATAGAGAGATACATCCTATAGAGAGATACATCCTATAGAGAGATACATCCTATAGAGAGATACATCCTATAGAGAGATACATCCTATAGAGAGATACATCCTATAGAGAGATACATCCTATAGAGAGATACATCCCATAGAGAGATACATCCTATAGAGAGATACATCCTATAGAGAGATACATCCCATAGAGAGATACATCCCATAGAGAGATACATCCCATAGAGAGATACATCCTATAGAGAGATACATCCTATAGAGAGATACATCCTATAGAGAGATACATCCTATAGAGAGATACATCCCATAGAGAGATACATCCTATAGAGAGATACATCCCATAGAGAGATACATCCCATAGAGAGATACATCCTATAGAGAGATACATCCTATAGAGAGATACATCCTATAGAGAGATACATCCTATAGAGAGATACATCCTATAGAGGGATACATCCTATAGAGAGATACATCCTATAGAGAGATACATCCTATAGAGAGATACATCCTATAGAGAGATACATCCCATAGAGAGATACATCCTATAGAGAGATACATCTGGTTTTAATGAAAGGCCTTCATAGTGGGCAGGGCATTATATTATTATATTGGCCTTTGTGTGGTGTACTCTCCTATAAAAGGGCGGGCTAGGTCGCTGACCGGGCACTCCATGGTCTGAACTACTGTGACACGCACACACACACACGGGCTGATGAGGTAGCTTTCCCTCAGTGGTAAATCTCTCCAATGGAACCCTCTCTAATCACCTCTCTCTAATCACCTCTACCCTGGAACCCTCTCTAATCATCTCTCTCTAATCACCTCTACCCTGGAACCCTCTCTAATCACCTCTACCCTGGAACCCTCTCTAATCACCGCTACCCTGGAACCCTCTCTAATCACCTCTACCCTGGAACCCTCTCTAATCACTTCTCTCTAATGACCTCTACCCTGGAACCCTCTCTAATCATCTCTCTCTAATCACCTCTACCCTGGAACCCTCTCTAATCATCTCTCTCTAATCACCGCTACCCTGGAACCCTCTCTAATCACCGCTACCCTGGAACCCTCTCTAATCACCTCTACCCTGGAACCCTCTCTAATCACTTCTCTCTAATCACCTCTACCCTGGAACCCTCTCTAATCACCTCTCTCTAATCACTTCTCTCTAGTGACCTCTACCCTGGAACCCTCTCTAATCACTTCTCTCTAATGACCTCTACCCTGGAACCCTCTCTAATCATCTCTCTCTAATCACCTCTACCCTGGAACCCTCTCTAATCACCTCTCTCTAATCACTTCTCTCTAGTGACCTCTACCCTGGAACCCTCTCTAATGACCTCTACCCTGGAACCCTCTCTAATCACCTCTACCCTGGAACCCTCTCTAATCATCTCTCTCTAATCACCTCTACCCTGGAACCCTCTCTAATCACCTCTCTCTAATGACCTCTACCCTGGAACCCTCTCTAATCACCGCTACCCTGGAACCCTCTCTAATCACCTCTCTCTAATGAACTCTACCCTGGAACCCTCTCACACAATTAGATGCTGATGATGATGAGACAACACAATGTGTCCCTATCTGGATCCCCTCATTATCTACAGACTAACCTCTTTGGTCATATTACTCCAGTGCTAGCCTCCCTACACTGGCTTCCTGTTAAGGCTAGGGCTGATTTCAAGGTTTTACTGCTAACCTACAAAGCATTACATGGGCTTGCTCCTACCTATCTTTCCTATTTGGTCCTGCCGTATATACCTACACGTGCGCTACGGTCACAAGACGCAGGCCTCCTAATTGTCCCTAGAATTTCTAAGTAAACAGCTGGAGGCAGGGCTTTCTCCTTTAGAGATACATTTTTATGGAATGGTCTGCCTACCCATGTGAGAGACGCAGACTCGGTCTCAACCTTTAAGTCTTTATTGAAGACTCATCTCTTCAGTAGGTCATATGATTGAGTGTAGTCTGGCCCAGGAGTGTGAAGGTGAACGGAACGGCTCTGGAGCAACGAACCGCCCTTGCTGTCTCTGCCTGGCCAGTCCCCTCTCTCCACTGGGATTCTCTGCCTCTAACCCTATAACAGGGGCTGAGTCACTGGCTTACTGGTGCTATTCCATGCCGTCCCTAGGAGGGGTGCGTCACTTGAGTGGGTTGAGTCACTGACGTGGTCTTCCTGTCTGGGTTGGTGCCCCCCCTTGGGTTGTGCCGTGGCGGAGATCTTTGTGGGCTATATTCGGCCTTGTCTCAGGATGGTAAGTTGGTGGTTGAAGATATCCCTCTAGTGGTGTGGGGGCTGTGCTTTGGCAAAGTGGGTGGAGTTAAATCCTGCCTGTTTGGCCCTGTCCGGGGGTATCATCGGATGGGGCCACAGTGTCTCCTGACCCCTCCTGTCTCAGCCTCCAGTATTTATGCTGCAGTAGTTTATGTGTCGGGGTCTAGGGTCAGTTGGTTATATCTGGAGTATTTCTCCTGTCTTATCCGGTGTCCTGTGTGAATTTAAGTATGCTCTCTCTAATTCTCTCTTTCTCTCTTTCTTTCTTTCTCTCTTTCGGAGGACCTGAGCCCTAGGACCATGCCTCAGGACTACCTGGCATGATGACTACCTGTTCAGTCCACCTGGCCGTGCTGCTGCTCCAGTTTCAACTGTTCTGCCTGCGGCTATGGAACCCTGACCTGCTCACCGGACGTGCTACCTGTCCCAGACCTGCTGTTTTCAACTCTCTAGAGACAGCAGGAGCGGTAGAGATACTCTCAATGATCGGCTATGAAAAGCCAACTGACATTTACTCCTGAGGTGCTGACTTGTTGCACCCTCGACAACTACTGTGATTATTATTTGACCATGCTGGTCATTTATGAACATTTGAACATCTTGGCCATGTTCTGTTATAGTCTCCACCCGGCACAGCCAGAAGAGGACTGGCTACCCCTCATAGCCTGGTTCCTCTCTACGTATCTTCCTAGGTTTTGGCCTTTCCAGGGAGTTTTTCCTAGCCAACGTGCATCTACACCTGCATTGCTTGCTGTTTGGGGTTTTAGGCTGGGTTTCTGTACAGCACTTTGATATATCAGCTGATGCTAGAAGGGATATATAAATACATTTGATTTGATTTGGGTTGGATACTGTTGTGCCTCCCCTAGCCTACATATTTTTCAATGACATCAATTAAGTTTTCTATTCTCATTGATTTCCCATGACAATCAACCCAGTTCAACCTATTAAAACAAAACGAGTTGTAGTTTTGCTCAGTCACATATCATTTCACTTGGGGTCAATTAGAAGTAAACTAAACTTGCAAGATATTTCCAGAATAATGCTAATAACACTTTCTACAACACTATAAAAAAGTATAAATAGTTACTTGATATTGTATTTATATATGTTAACAACCACAGACCCATTAAAGCGTGACGTTCCATAAAAACATATAATATAATCAATATCATCAGTCAGATCCTGATCAGGTGTTTTCCAGTCTAAGTCTGCCATAAAATGAATATCTGCTCAATCAATCATTTAAATCTGGTTCTGATCACGCTGATAGATCCCGATCAGGTGTTCTCTAACAGGAAATGTAGACGATGGTGAGATGAAGCATCAGTCAATCTAACCAGTCTGATTAATCTATCACGACACAAGGCGAGACCCAGATGCAGACACAAGAACCAGTCTGATTAATCTATCACGACACAAGGCGAGACCCAGATGCAGACACAGGAACCAGTCTGATTAATCTATCACGACACAAGGCGAGACCCAGATGCAGACACAGGAGGCAGATGGTTGGAGTCTTACAATATTTATTAATCCAATAGGGGAAGGCAAGAGAATGGTCGTGGACAGGCAAAAGGGTCAAAACCAGTTCAGAGTCCAAAAGGTACCGAAGGGAAGGCAGAATCAAGGTCAGGCAAGGCAGGATGACTAAGCAGGCGGGAAAGAAGTCCAGAGTCAGGCAGGGGTCAAAACCAGGAGGACTAGCAAAAAGAGAATAGCAAAAGGAGTATGGGAAAAACATGCTGATTGACTTGACTAACATACAAGACGAACTGGCACAGAGAGACAGGAAACACAGGGATAAATACGAGAGGTGTGTGTGTGAGAGGTGTGTGTGTGGGAGGTGTGTGTGAGAAGTGTGTGTTTGAGAGGTGTGTGTGTGAGGTGTGTGTGTGAAAGGTGTGTGTGTGTGTGGGGTGGAGGTGTGTGTGTGTGTGTGGGAGGTGTGTGTGTGTTTGAGAGGTGTGTGTGTGGGAGGGGTGTGTGTTTGAGAGGTGTGTGTGTGAGAGAGGTGTGTGTTTGAGAGGTGTGTGTTTGAGAGGTGTGTGTGTGTGAGAGGTGTGTGTGTGTGGGAGGTGTGTGTGTTTGAGAGGTGTGTGTGGGAGGGGTGTGTGTTTGAGAGGTGTGTGTGTTTGAGAGGTGTGTGTGTGTGGGAGGGGTGTGTGTTTGAGAGGTGTGTGTGTTTGAGGGTGTGTGTGTGGGAGAGGTGTGTGTTTGAGAGGAGTGTGTGTGAGAGAGGAGTGTGTGTGAGAGAGAGCCTGGGGTGTAGGTATAGACAGGTGTGGCCTTCTCATGCAGGTGATGTCCAGTGTGTTCCTCTTGGGTTGTGCCTGTCTCCTAGTGGCTCACGTTAACGTAGGAGAGGTCATAGTACCGGCCCCGGTAGCCTGTGGCGGGAAGAGAGTACAACAGCGTTTGGTGCACAGGAGGTTGGCGGTACATTAATTGGGGAGGAAAGGTTTGTGGTAATGGCTGGAGCGGAATCAGTGGAATGGGGTCAAATACATCAAACACATGGTTTGATGCCATTGCATTTGTTCCGATCCAGCCATTATTATGAGCCGTCCTCCCCTCACCAGCCTCCACTGGAGTGGTATGATATATGTGTTCAGGTGTGTGTGTGTCAGCACTCAAAGTTGAGTAGTTCTCCTTAATCTCTAACCCCTTCTCTCTGACCTGCCCCCCACCTCTCTCTCTCTCTCACTCTCTCTCTTTCTCTGTCTCTCTGTCGCTCTGTCTCTCTCTCTCTCTCTCTCTCTCTCTCTCTCTCTCTCTCTCTCTCTCTCTCTCTCTCTCTCTCTCTCTCTCTCTCTCAATTCAATTCAATTCAATTCAATTCAAGGGGCTTTATTGGCATGGGAAACATGTGTTAACATTGCCAAAGCAAGTGAGGTAGATACTATACAAAAGTGAAATAAACAATACAAATTAACAGTAAACATTACACATACGGAAGTTTCAAAACAATAAAGACATTACAAATGTTATATTATATATATACAGTGTTGTAACAATGTACAAATGGTTAAAGCACACAAGTTAAAATAAATAAGCATAAATATGGGTTGTATTTACAATGGTGTTTGTTCTTCACTGGTTGCCCTTTTCTTGTGGCAACAGGTCACAAATCTTGCTGCTGTGATGGCACACTGTGGAATTTCTCCCAGTAGATATGGGAGTTTATCAAAATTGGATTTGTTTTCAAATTCTTTGTGGATCTGTGTAATCTGAGGGAAATATGTCTCTCTAATATGGTCATACATTGGGCAGGAGGTTAGGAAGTGCAGCTCAGTTTCCACCTCATTTTGTGGGCAGTGTGCACATAGCCTGTCTTCTCTTGAGAGCCATGTCTGCCTACGGCGGCCTTTCTCAATAGCAAGGCTATGCTCACTGAGTCTGTACATAGTCAAAGCTTTCCTTAAGTTTGGGTCAGTCACAGTGGTCAGGTATTCTGCCACTGTGTACTCTCTGTTTAGAGCCAAATAGCATTCTAGTTTGCTCTGTTTTTTTGTTAATTCTTTCCAATGTGTCAAGTAATTATCTTTTTGTTTTCTCATGATTTGGTTGGGTCTAATTGTGCTGTTGTCCTGGGTGCTCTGTGGGGTGTGTTTGTGTTTGTGAACAGAGCCCTAGGACCAGCTTGCTTAAGGGACTCTTCTCCAGGTTCATCTCTCTGTAGGTGATGGCTTTGTTATGGAAGGTTTGGGAATCGCTTCCTTTTAGGTGGTTGTAGAATTTAACGGCTCTTTTCTGGATTTTGATAATTAGTGGGTATCGGCCTAATTCTGCTCTGCATGCATTATTTGGTGTTCTACGTTGTACACGGAGGATATTTTTGCAGAATTCTGCATGCAGAGTCTCAATTTGGTGTTTGTCCCATTTTGTGAAATCTTGGTTGGTGAGCGGACCCCAGACCTCACAACCATAAAGGGCAATGGGCTCTATGACTGATTCAAGTATTTTTAGCCAGATCCTAATTGGTATGTTGAAATTTATGTTCCTTTTGATGGCATAGAATGCCCTTCTTGCCTTGTCTCTCAGATCGTTCACAGCTTTGTGGAAGTTACCTGTGGTGTCAGGTAACTTCCTCTGTCTCTCTCTCTGTCTCTCTCTCTCTGTCTCTCTCTCTCTGTCTCTCTTTCTCTCTCTCTCTCTGTCTCTCTCTCTCTCTCTCTCTCTCTGTCTCTCTCTCTCTCTCTCTCTCTCTCTCTCTCTCTCTCTCTCTCTCTCTCTCTCTCTCTCTCTCTCTCTCTCTCTCTCTCTCTCTCTCTCTCTCTCTCTCTCTCTCTCTCTCTCTCTCTCTCTCTCTCTCTCTCGCTCTCTCTCTCTCTCTCTCTCTCTCTCTCTCTCTCTCTCTCTCTCTCTCTCTCTCTCTCTCTCTCTCTCTCTCTCTCTCTCTCTCTCTCTCTCTCTCTCTCTGTTGTCCTGGCGGGAGGTTAAACGGCGGTGACGTTCCAGTGGTAGTTGTTGTAATACTGAGAAAGCACAGCTGGATGGAGATATGAGGTAATCTCAACCTGGGGCTGCTGGGTAAATATTGGTCTTAAATAAGAAATAAAACCCCAAAGAGACACACACACACACACGCACACACACACACACACACACACACACACACACACACACACACACACACACACACACACACACACACACACACACACACACACACACACACACACACACACACACACACACACACACACACACACACACACACACACACAGACAGCCAGGTTGATATCAATCCACTTTAAAAGCCCTTTTTAACTTGACCAGCCCTTTTTTAACCTGACCAGTGTTGACCCACAGACTGCTGAGCTGTTTATACAGTGGTCATCTCTAACTAATGACTACAGACTGGTCTCTCTGAGGGACAGAGAGGAAAGTAGAGAGACAGTGTGAGAGAGAGAAATATGGAGGATAAACAGGAAAGACAGAAAGAAACATTTAAAAATATTGTTTCCTAACTCTCCTGCTCTCTAAGTTACATCAGTGTTTGTGTCTCTGTGTGTGTCTGTGTGTGTCTGTGTGTGTCTGTGTGTGTGTGTGTGTGTGTGTGTGTGTGTGTGTGTGTGTGTGTGTGTGTGTGTGTGTGTGTGTGTGTGTGTGTGTGTGTGTGTGTGTGTGTGTAATGTCTGCACGTAGACTGCTGTGTGTTTCAACAGAGGTCTTAGGGAGGGAGAGGAGGGAAAGGTGGTGAAGAATGTGAGACTGGGTAGGTGAGAGGGAGAGGGGGATGGAACGATCTCCCCTTCCTCAAGACAAGCAGAGCTATTTCTCTCTGAGCTCCTGTTGTGTGGTTGTCCTCCATCCCCACAATAACACACACACACACACACACACACACACACACACACACACACACACACACACACACACACACACACACACACACACACACACACACACACACACACACACACACACACACACACACACACACACACACAGCCTGGAACAAGAAGTTGGCCTGTGAAGCGTATTGTCAAATGATTTCCTCTTTTGTTTTCTTCCCCATCATGTTGTTTTATGAGTCCGATGCAGTCCGATGATGCTGTGACACACCCCCCAGACCATGACGGACCCTCCACCTCCAAATCGATCCCACTCCAGAGTACAGGCCTCGGTGTACCGATCATTCCTTCGATGATAAACGCGAATCCGACCATCACCCCTGGTGAGACCAAACCGCAACTCGTCAGTGAAGAGCACTTTTTGCCAGTCCTGTCTGGTCCAGCAACGGTGGGTTTGTGCCCATAGGCGACGTTGTTGCCGGTGATGTCTGGTGAGGACCTGCCTTACAACAGGCCTACAAGCCCTCAGTCCAGCCTCTCTCAGCCTATTGCGGACAGTCTGAGCACTGCTGGAGGGATTGTGCGTTCCTGGTGTAACTCGGGCAGTTGTTGTTGCCATCCTGTACCTGTCCCGCGGGTGTGATGTACTGATCCTGTGCAGGTGATGTTATATGTGGTCTGCCACTGCGAGGACGATCAGCTGTCCTTCCTGTCTCCCTGTAGTGCTGTCTTAGGCGTCTCACAGTACGGACATTGCAATTTATTGCCCTGGCCACATCTGCAGTCCTCATGCCTCCTTGTAGCATGCCTAAGGCACGTTCACGCAGATGAGCAGGGACTCTAGGCATCTTTCTTTTGGTGTTTTTCAGAGTCAGCCTCTTTAGTGTCTTAAGTTTTCATAACTTTAATTGCCTACCGTCTGTAAGCTGTTAGTGTCTTAACGACCGTTCCACAGGTGCATGTTCATTAATTGTTTATGGTTCATTGAACAAGCATGGGAAACAGTGTTCAAACCCTTTACAATGAAGATCTGTGAAGTTATTTGGATTTTTACTAAATAATCTTTGAAAGACAGGGTCCTGAAAAAGGGACGTTTCTTTTTTTGCTAAGTTTAGTTTTGTGTTAAATATATGTCAAAAAAATCTATATATATTTCCTGAGATTTCTTAGGAGAGACACTTCGAAACCTTATTCCATATTATTTATTTGTTTACTGTATTTTTTGCCATTTATGAATGTGTTGTTCAATGGGTTTCTATGGGCTACAGTAGTAAAGGCGAAATTCAATATGTTATCTAGGTTGTCCTAGCAGTGTCCTGAGGTTGTCCTAGCAGTGTCCTGAGGTTGTCCTAGCAGTGTCCTGAGGTTGTCCTAGCAGTGTCCTGAGGTTGTCCTAGCAGTGTCCTGAGGTTGTCCTAACATTGTCCTGAGGTTGTCCTAACATTGTCCTGAGGTTGTCCTAGCAGTGTCCTGAGGTTGTCCTAACATTGTCCTGAGGTTGTCCTAGCAGTGTCCTGAGGTTGTCCTAGCAGTGTCCTGAGGTTGTCCTAACAGTGTCCTGAGGTTGTCCTAGCAGTGTCCTGAGGTTGTCCTAGCAGTGTCCTGAGGTTGTCCTAACAGTGTCCTGAGGTTGTCCTAGCACACACACACACACACACACACACACACACACACACACACACACACACACACACACACACACACACACACACACACACACACACACACACACACACACACTCACACTCACACTCACACTCACACTCACACACACATACACCCTCACACACACACTCACACACACACACACACACACACACACACACACACACACACACACACACACACACACACACACACACACACACACACACACACACACACAGGGTTAATATGAGGGAACGTTTGGGACCTGTGCAGTGAAAGTATGGATGACCTGGTGAGTGTGGCCTATCTCCCTGGGGCTGGCAGCAGAGCCTGGGACTATATTAATCTCTACCCCTGTCTGCTGTGTGACCCTGCTGGGGCACTGCCCATCTGGAGAGAGGTAGGCATCCCCCGCTCTATTATCTCTGTAACTCGCTCCTCTTTCCAGGCTTCCCTTTCACTCTTTCTCTATCTACTTCTGTCTCCAGTTCTCTCACATCCCTTCTTTCTTCCTTCCCTCCCTCCCTGCATACCATCTCTATCTTTCTCTTTCTATCTGTCTCTCACTCTCTCTCTCTCTCTCCCTCATGCCAGCATACAAAGAGTGTAAGGTATAGCCAGGTTGTCAGTGGGTCCCTGAATAATGAATCTAGGTGGTTACTGTTCAGTCATTGGTCAATCATGTGACTCTCTCTCTGAATTTTTTCCAATTCAAATTGCTTTATTGGCATGATGAAATAATGTACATATTGCCAAAGTGTACTTTGGAATTAAGTGATTACTTTAAAATATTAACATAATAACAATAATAATAATCAAGATTGTCAACGGGACAATCAGTAACAACAATAATCAAGGGTCAAAATAACCATACAATGGACAATAACAATAACAATGGCATAGAGGACATGTGCAGGTTGATTGGTCTGTCAGACACTGTCCCTTATCTTATGGCAGGCAGCAATGTAGTGCGCTGCCAACCCACAGCTCTCTGCGCCCTCCCCCAACAGGACGGGTAGCCTTCTCTCATCAGAGAGGTCTTTGTCTTTAAAGCTGGGGGAGGACGCAGAGAGCTGTGGGTTGGCAGCGCACTACATTGCTGCCCCAAATTGGGGGAAACGGCACTCTGATTGTTTTATATTTTCTGTCTCAGGTTCTGCTATGGTGCAGTGGTTGCACAGCCTTTCCTCTACAGGGAGCCAGGGTTTCCTGTGTCTACACTTGTCAATGTCAAGGCTGTGCTCACTGAGCCTGTACTTAGTCAAGGTTTTTCTAAGGTTTTGATCAGTAACCATGGTCTAATAGTTTGCCATGGTGGACTGTCGATTTATGGCCAGATAGCACTGCATTTTGCTTTGTGTTTGTGCTTGTGTTTCCCAATAAGTAATGTCGTTTTGTTTTGACTGTGTTGTAATTTGGTTTGATCTGATTGATTGGATGTTCTGGTCCTGAGGCTTCATTGTGTTAGTAGAACAGGTTTGTGAACTCAGTCCCAGGACCAGCTGGACGAGGGAACTCTTTTCTTTGCTCAGCTCTTGGTATTGCAGGGCGTGGTAATGATATGAGAGGGGGTCATTGTATTTTAGATGTTTCCAAAACTGAACTGCCCTTTTTTAAGTTTTTATTATTCGTGGATATTGGCCTCATTCTGCCCAGCATGCATTGTTTGTAGTTTTCCTCTAGACAAGTAGGAAGAGGAAAACTACAAACAATGCATGCTGGGCAGAATGAGGCCAATATCCACTAATAATAAAAACTAAAAAAAGGGCAGTTCAGTTTTGGAAACATCTAAAAATACAGTGACCCCGGTACCCCCTGTAAATAGCCTCCACATTGACTCTGTACCGGTACCCCCTGTAAATAGCCTCCACATTGACTCTGTACCGGTACCCCCTGTATATAGCCTCCACATTGACTCGGTACCGGTACCCCCTGCATATAGCCTCCACATTGACTCTGTACCGGTACCCCCTGTATATAGCCTCCACATTGACTCTGTACCGGTACCCCCTGTATATAGCCTCCACATTGACTCTGTACCAGTACCCCCTGTATATAGTCTCCACATTGACTCGGTACCGGTACCCCCTGCATATAGCCTCCACATTGACTCGGTACCGGTACCCCCTGCATATAGCCTCCACATTGATTGTTATGTAAATGTATTGTGCTACTTTTTGATAGATCTTTTACTTTAGTTAATTTATTAAATATTTTATTAACTCTATTTCTTGAATTGCATCGTTGGTTAAGGGCTTGTAAGTAAGCATTTCACTGTAAGGTCTACTACACCTGTTGTATTCAGCACATGTGACAAATACAATTTGA
>NC_092114.1:17270124-17302624 GCF_045679555.1 Salvelinus alpinus | reverse complement strand
ACTCAAACTATATTTAGGGATGTATTTTCTTCGTTAGTCCACTGTTGATACAGTCCCGAAATGTTTTGCATGTCAGCAGTCAAGTTTTGAAGATATTGGACTTTCAAGAAGCAAAGTGTGTCACTGACCACATCACCAACTACCTTTAGCCCTATTGGACTACAGTCCGGGGGAATCCTTACACTCGTTCTGAACATTAAAACGCATCTCTTGCTGTACGGTTTTGGAAACATAGGAAGAGATCTTTAACATCATCATAAAAGGTTAAATTACTACACACCTTTTTTATAGGGGTAGGGTTAGTGTTCCCACAACGGAAGACAGAGGCGGCCACCTGTGTTAATTAGCTGTCTAGCGTGCTCTGAACATCTCTGTGTATAAGCATAACTGGGGAGGACGTGCATGTAGTTCATTAACTGGAGGCACACACAAAGTATGGATCTGTGCAACACTGCTACAGTAAGTGTATATTTATTTTTTTGAAGGTAATTTCTTGCAGATATGAAAGATGAGGGTCATATCAGCAGTGATTCCTCTGGAAAAATGTGTAGCAGTGAAGGGCAAAAGTCATGTAGAAGGACTGAGAATCTCACTTCTGGTGTCTTTCTACTCCAAATTGAATGAAAATAAAATGATGCTGACACCATCTAAAATATGATATCCACCTCCAGAAATGAGCCCTATAACAAATTGGTACAGTTATTTGTTTAAATCATTTTTACATATTGGACTATGCATATAGCCTATGCATGGCTCATATTATCAGGTTTGCTATTAGCAAAAAGCATTATCACCTGTAGTCCAACTGATGCAGCGTAGTGGCTATAAATAGATAGGCTACCCCATCCTTCAGCCTATCTGCATTTACTCTATTGGGCTAATCATTAGTTAGATCCCAAATGTAATCTTTTAACTAATTAGCATCCTATTGATAAATATTATGTCACAAAAAACTTGGGTGGCGTTTTACCCCAAGTTACCCTACAATTGACCTCTGTTACATTTATCCCCACTCTCTCCTATGCACTCACTGTGAATTGCTGTGTGGTAACTGCTTAACCATAATGCTGCTAAAAACTCAGGGTTTACAATGGTGCAGTTTGTGCATATTTATGAGTTGGAAAGTAGGAATGGAAAGCTGGGTTCGCCCTCTTTTACATTTTTTTTTAACAAAGGCCTTTATAACGTTTTCCTCCTCAATTGCAATAATTGCTGTGCATTGACTGCCTGTGAGAATGCAGGTTTTCTTCGCTATGGCACTCGTAACTTCAATGTGCCTCGAGAGGAATATTTCTCACATAAAACACAGAACAACAAGCAGATGAGGTAAATAGATGAACTATTCTACTATGGGGTTGTCTGATTGTTTTATTCATTAGTCATTTTGTTTGCAGAGGAAAAGTACATTTGAACTGTTTTAACATCTATGACAGTGCGCCTCGACAGATTTTTTTGTTGTTGTCATGTTTCATATTTTTTGTGCGTGGCTACAATGATTTTTGACACGTCGCATCACCACAGTTAAATAACTGCAGCAGAAACACTGCATATCAGCATATGTTTCGAAAACGGTTTCTCTAGCGACGATTATTGACGTTTCTGAAACACAGCATGGGAATTGTAGTTCACACGCAGCCAACCGTGGGCGAGGCTAACTGCTGAAACACTACAGAGAAGGGTTTTCGAGAGCTAAGTAGTTAATTGCTAGCTAGCTAGCTGCGTATTTAATTCAATGGTTCTGATATGACATGTTTGGCTAGCTAGCTACTTATTACTACTCTGCCCTGGGCTGTGTAGACATCCATTTATGTTGGCCAGCTACATTTTGGTGATAATGCATGACGTTTAGTCTCTCTGCCCCCATCATTATCTGGCTTACAACTGGAACTGTCACTACTGGTCTAGTTTGTGAGCTATGTATGTTTTGTGAGCTATGTATGTTGTGTATGCCTGTGCTTTTGCAACCCTTAAACAATGTTTATTCTAGCTCTCTAGCTAGCTACATGCAAAGTAGCTACAGTTATCATCAGGCTTTTGAAGGGGTTAAGTCAGTTTCTATCCAACTCCATTTTTCCACCCTTGAAATAGGAATCAGACCAGTTTCAAGTCCAAAATAGATATGTATTGTATAGATCAGGTATGATTGCATGTCACGTGGAATGGGGAATTGTTATCTCAGCAGCACTACTCAGTGCATTTCTATATCGTCTGAACTCGCAGTGTTTTGCATGTAGTTGAGCACGGTGGTGTGTTGCACTATCTACCAGTAATGTAGTCACCTCTCTGTGACGGTTCACTATGTACTCGAAGCTACCTCTCTGTGACGGTTCGCTATGTACTGGAAGCTACCGCTCTGTGACGGTTCACTATGTACTGGAAGCTACCGCTCTGTGACGGTTCACTATGTACTGGAAGCTACCGCTCTGTGACTGTTCACTATGTACTGGAAGCTACCGCTCTGTGACGGTTCACTATGTACTGGAAGCTACCGCTCTGTGACGGTTCACTATGTACTGGAAGCTACCGCTCTGTGACGGTTCACTATGTACTGGAAGCTACCGCTCTGTGACGGTTCACTATGTACTGGAAGCTACCGCTCTGTGACGGTTCACTATGTACTGGAAGCTACCGCTCTGTGACGGTTCACTATGTACTGGAAGCTACCGCTCTGTGACGGTTCACTATGTACTGGAAGCTACCGCTCTGTGACGGTTCACTATGTACTGGAAGCTACCGCTCTGTGACGGTTCACTATGTACTGGAAGCTACCGCTCTGTGACGGTTCACTATGTACTGGAAGCTACCGCTCTGTGACGGTTCACTATGTACTGGAAGCTACCGCTCTGTGACGGTTCACTATGTACTCGAAGCTACCTCTCTGTGACGGTTCACTATGTACTCGAAGCTACCTCTCTGTGGCGGTTCACTATGTACTGGAAGCTACCACTCTGTAACGGTTCACTATGTACTGGTCTGGGAGATCTAATAGCTCCACTGTATCTGCTTGTTCTCACTAACTGCTAATAATATGTAACACTCTGATTACTAGCAGGTCAATATATGACCTCTCTAGGTAAGGTAAGGCTGTGGCCGACTGTGGCGCATTGTCTCCAGTTAATCTGGGGTGTTATGGAGGAGGGAGAGCATGGTGTTGTGCCAGATATCACAACCCTGTTACAGGCGGTGCCTTTCTGTTTCTCAAACCCTCTTAACAAGTCACTGTTTCAATGACCTGGGTCGAACTCCGGAGGCATATAATCAAATCCCATTTTATTTGTCACATGCTTCGTAAATAACAGGTGGTAGACTACCAGGTCTGAGTCGATGTGCAGGGGTAAGAGGTATTGGAGGGAGATGCAGCATGTACATATAGGTACGGTTAAAGTGACTAGACAACAGGATAGATAATAGACAGTAACAGCAGTATACTGTAGGTAGGGGTAAAGTGACTAGACAACAGGATAGATAATAAACAGTAACAGCAGTATACTGTAGGTAGGGGTAAAGTGACTAGACAACAGGATAGATAATAGACAGTAACAGCAGTATACTGCTCCCTACCACTGAGGAAGTACAGTTCCCGCTCAGCCCAGTCAAAACTGTTCGCTGCTCTGGCCCCCCAATGGTGGAACAAACTCCCTCACGACGCCAGGACAGCGGAGTCAATCACCACCTTCCGGAGACACCTGAAACCCCACCTCTTTAAGGAATACCTAGGATAGGATAAAGTAATCCTTCTCACCCCCCCCCCCCTTAAAAGATTTAGATGCACTATTGTAAAGTGGCTGTTCCACTGGATGTCATAAGGTGAATGCACCAATTTGTAAGTCGCTCTGGATAAGAGCGTCTGCTAAATGACTTAAATGTAAATGTAATACTGTAGGTAGGGGTAAAGTGACTAGACAACAGGATAGATAATAAACAGTAACAGCAGTATACTGTAGGTAGGGGTAAAGGATAGATAATAGACAGTAACAGCAGTATACTGTAGGTAGGGGTAAAGTGACTAGACAACAGGATAGATAATAAACAGTAACAGCAGTATACTGTAGGTAGGGGTAAAGGATAGATAATAGACAGTAACAGCAGTATACTGTAGGTAGAGGTAAAGTGACTAGACAACAGGATAGATAATAAACAGTAACAGCAGTATACTGTAGGTAGGGGTAAAGTGACTAGACAACAGGATAGATAATAGACAGTAACAGCAGTATACTGTAGGTAGGGGTAAAGTGACTAGCCAACAGGATAGATAATAAACAGTAACAGCAGTATACTGTAGGTAGAGGTAAAGTGACTAGACAACAGGATAGATAATAAACAGTAACAGCAGTATACTGTAGGTAGGGGTAAAGTGACTAAACAGGATAGATAATAAACCCCCACCCTGCCGGGGGACAACCACCCTGCCGGGGGACAACCACCCTGCCTGGGGACAACCACCCTGCCGGGGGACAACCACCCTGCCGGGGGACAACCACCCTGCCGGGGGACAACCCTGCTACAGTGTGCCGGTGCCTGACTGAATACAACCCACAGCACAGTGTCCAGGCAGACTGAAGGGAGATTGTTGTTGTGGTGTAACTGGTGTTAGTGTAATATAGATCCTCACTGAGATGTGTTCCTCTCACAGCTAAATCTCATTCATCTGTCTTAATCAGAGCTTAGTGACAGGGAAGGCACCAGTCCATCAGAGCTGCTCTTCCACACACGGCCTTCATCAGCCCGGGGTCACCCTAGAAAGCTTTAACAGTCCACAGTCTATGGGAGAAGCATGATCATTGAGCCCAGTATACATCATCATACTGAGGCCTGACTGAGCCCCCCCCCCCCAGCCCAGCTCCCTCCACTCTCTCTGGGATACTGAGGCCTGACTGAGCCCCCCCCCCCCAGCCCAGCTCCCTCCACTCTCTCTGGGATACTGAGGCCTGACTGAGCCCCCCCCCCAGCCCAGCTCCCTCCACTCTCTCTGGGATACTGAGGCCTGACTGAGCCCCCCCCCCCCCCAGCCCAGCTCCCTCCACTCTCTCTGGGATATCCACTCACTTTCTCAGAGGAGAGCTTTAATGTGCGGAGTTAATTCCTCACTCACTAAACCCTAACCCCTCACTCACTCTCACTAAACCCTAACCCCTCACTCACTCACTCTCTCACTCACTCACTAAACCCTAACCACTCACTCACTCTCACTAAACCCTAACCCCTCACTCACTCTCTCTCTCACTCACTCACTAAACCCTAACCCCTCACTCACTCTCACTAAACCCTAACCCCTCACTCACTCTCACTAAACCCTAACCCCTCACTCACTCACTCTCTCACTCACTCTCACTAAACCCTAACCACTCACTCACTCTCACTAAACCCTAACCCCTCACTCACTCTCTCTCTCACTTACTCACTAAACCCTAACCCCTCACTCACTCTCACTAAACCCTAACCCCTCACTCACTCTCACTAAACCCTAACCACTCACTCACTCTCACTAAACCCTAACCCCTCACTCACTCACTCACTCTCTCACTCTCTCACTAACCCCTAACCCCTCACTCACTCACTAAACCCTAACCCCTCACTCACTAAACCCTAACCCCTCTCTCACTAAACCCTAACCCCTCACTCACTCTCACTAAACCCTAACCCCTCACTCACTCACTCTCACTAAACCCTAACCCCTCACTCACTAAACCCTAAACCCTCACTCACTAAACCCTAACCCCTTTCCAACATTAGTAACTCCCCTGGTCACCCCCCCCCACTTCTCGGCTCACTGCTCCAAAACCGCCATAAAAAAAGCCAGACTACGGTTTGCAACTGCACATGGGGACAAAGATCGTACTTTTTGGAGAAATGACCTCTGGTCTGATGAAACAAAAATAGAACTGTTTGGCCATAATGACCATCATTATGTTTGGAGGAAAAAGGGGGAGGCTTGCAAGCCAAAGAACACCATCCCAACCGTGAATCACAGGGGGTGGCAGCATCATGTTGTGGGGGTGCTTTGCTCCAAGAGGGACTGGTGCACTTCACAAAATAGATGGCATCATGAGGAAGGAACATTTTGTGGATATATTGAAGCAACATCTCAAGACATCAGTCAGGAAGTTAATGGGTCTTCCAAATGGACAATGACCCCAAGCATACTTCCAAAGTTGTAGAAAAATGGCTTAAGGACAACAAAGTCCAAGTATTGGAGTGGCCATCACAAAGCCCTGACCTCAATCCTATAGAAAATTTGTGGGCAGAACTGAAAAGCGTGTGCGAGCAAGGAGGCCTACAAACCTGACTCAGTTACACTCTGTCAGGAGGAATGGGCCAAAATTCACCCAACTTATTGTGGCAAGCTTGTGGAAGGCTACCTGAAATGTTTGACCCAAGTTAAACAATTAAGACAATGCTACAAAATACTAATTGAGTATATGTAAACTTCTGACCCACTGGGAATGTGATGAAAGAAATAAAAGCTGAAATAAATCATTCTCTCTACTATTATTCTGACATTTCACATTCTTAAAATAAAGTGGTGATCCTAACTGACCTAAGACAGGGAATTTCTACTAGGATTAAATGTCAGGAATTGTGAAAAACTGACTTTAAATGTATTTGGCTAAGATGTATGTAAACTTACGACTTCAACTGTATATATCATTACGTGTAAGTTATAAAATTGATGTTGCAACTAGTGTTGCACATTTTGGGGAATATTCAGAGGTGGAAGCTTTCCATGGGAATATATGGGAATATATGGGAATTAACGGGAATTAACGGGAATATATGGGAATTAACGGGAATATATGGGAATTAATGAAAATGTATGCAAATTAATATTAATACCATTTAAATGTAATGTTTTTTGCATTGGATATATTTATCATATCATATGGAGACAGAAACATAAACCTTTTACCTTTTCATAAGTAGACATAATTGCAAATGATTAAATCCTTCCAATAGAAATTTAAAAAAAAAGCTATTTAGTTACGAATTTAACTTTAATTAAATGAGTTGACTCTCCCAAAAACTTTTTCAACATACATCTGTAAAATGATAGTCTAGAAACTAAAGCTTTGGTTGTCTTCCCTTCAGGCTTCCATGTCTTCTCTGTGGACCTCCTCAATGTCCACCTCTTGAACATTAGACTCTGAGGCCTCATCTTCACTGTCACTTTCCAACCTTGTTGAGGATGGCTCGTTGTCAGGCTCAAAAATCTTTAAATTTGCCCGGATGGCCACCGATTTTTCAACCCTTGTATTGGTCAGCCTGTTGCGTGCTTTGGTGTGTTTGTGTGTTCCCAAACAAGGACCAGTTGCGCTCTGAGGCGGCTGATGTTGGTGGGATATGGAGCATGAATGATGCAACAGGGGAAAGAGCCTCAGATCCACAAAGTCCCTTCCACCAGGTGGCTGATGAGATATGTTGGCACGACTGCCATATTGCATCTCCATCCCAAAGCCCTTGCTTGGAAGTGTACTTCGCCAGACTGCCAAGAACCTTGCCATCTTCCAGGCCAAGGTGGCGAGACACGGTATTGATGAAACCATAGCCCTTGTTGATCTCTGCACCAGACAGGATGCTCTTGCCAGCATACTTGGGGTCCAACATGTACGCTGCGGCATGTATGGGCTTCAGGCAGGAGTCTTCAGGCTTTTTGATGTATTTCAGAACTGTAGTTTCTTGTTGCTTGGAGCAACAGTGAAGTGGGCAGAGCAGTACGGATTTCTTCTCTTACATCTGCAAGCAGAGTCTGAACATCAGACAGGATGGCAATGGCTACTGCTATAGGTTTCAGGAGTTTCAGGCTGCTTACCACTCTCTCCCAAAATACATCATCCAGGAGGATCCTCTTGATGAGGCTGTCCATATCGGCAGACTGTGACATGGCCATTTCTTGGAGAGGTCCTTCCCCTCCAGGAGACTGTCAAACAGGATGAGAACACCACCCCGACGGTGTTGCTGGGCAGCTTCGATGTGGTGCTCTTATTCTTCTCACTTTGCTTGGTGAGGTAGATTGCTGCTATAACTTGATGACCCTTCCCATACCTAACCATTTCCTTGGCTCTCTTGTAGAGTGTATCCATTGTTTTCAGTGCCATGATGTCCTTGAGGAGCAGGTTCAATGCATGAGCAGCACAGCCAATGGGTGTGTTGTGAGGGTAGGACTCCTCCACTTTAGACCAAGAAGCCTTCATGTTCGCAGCATTGTCTGTCACCAGTGAAAATACCTTCTGTGGTCCAAGGTCATTGATGACTGCCTTCAGCTCATCTGCAATGTAGAGACCGGTGTGTCTGTTGTCCCTTGTCTGTGCTCTTGTAGAATATTGGTTGAGGGGTGGAGATGATGTAGTTAATTATTCCTTGCCCATGAACATTCGACCACCCATCAGAGATGATTGCAATACAGTCTGCTTTCTCCATGATTTGCTTGACCTTCACTTGAACTTTGTTGAACTCTGCATCCAGCAAATGTGTAGATAAAGCATGTCTGGTTGGAGGGGTGTATGCTGGGCGAAGAACATTCAGAAATCTCTTCCAATACACATTGCCTGTGAGCATTTTCACCTCGAATAGAAGTAGAGGGACTTTTGTCAGAGGTTGCTTGTTGTGAGCGCTGAGGGAACTTTATGCACTTGGCCAGATGATTCTGAATCTTTGTTGCATTCTTCACATGATTTGGCACAGTTTTTGCAAATGTACACAGCTTTTCCTTCTACATTAGCTGCAGTGAAATGTCTCCACACGTCAGATAGTTCCCATGGCAGATTAGAAAGAATGTGTAAAAAAAAAGATATATACAATTCCATGTACAGGTAAATAGTTAAGCAGTTAGATTAAACAACTCCTTTGTAAGATAATAAAAAATAAAAACACATGTATGGAAACAGGTGAATTAACACTCCTCAGTTAGCAGGCTCAAGCAAGCTAAAACCCACATGGTGGCAAAAACTAACTAGCAGAAATTGGTAAGTTATTTTGCTGTAGGCTACTATTTACTAGTTAACAAAAAAATCATGTATGTCACATATATTCACCCCACCCAGTGTTGTAATCGAAATTTACCAGAAAGCATGTAGTCCTTGGCTCAGACAGTGTAGTAGTGTGGGCTCAATAGCATCTCATTAATGTGCAAGATCTTGAGAATCAGCTGTACATGTGATGGAAGAGTGCACTGTGTATGCAGAGGGTTGCAATTCCATTGAATTGGGGATAGTTTAACTAAAATATGCCACAAGACCTAGAATTGCCTTGTGTATCCCACATAAAAGGTTCACTGTTATAAGCTAACTTTATTTTGATGAATTTAAGCAGAATTCCCCAAATTCCTGGGCTTAACCTCCCATGGAAAATTTTCGTACATTTCCTGGACTGAGGATTCTAGCTTTAAAACTCTTTTGCTCTTGCTTTGTAACCCTTCACTCTCATTTCGAACCCTCTTGCGTTTGGAACCGTTGGCTCTCGTCCTCTGATGTCAGACACCTGTATCATCCTCTCTGGTCTCCACTAGCCTGTTGACCAGTGTGCTAGCAAGGGAATGGAGGTCCTACTCAGTCTTTTTGGCTCAGGGCAGTTTCTGTTGCACATGTAGGACTGTACACTGACTGACCAATCCCCTCTGTGTTAAGCCAGTGGAGTATTGGATCAGCTACCTCAGCCTGTAAATAGTAGAAGTTAACCCTGTCGTGGTTTAGTAAGCCCTGTTATTCTCTAGCTGAAGGATGGACACTATACAGTGTCAGTATGAGAGACGAGACAGCCAGGCGTGACCACAGATAGCTATAGGTGAGACTCTTTACACTTGACTGAATCTATTCTGGGCAGAGAGGAATATTTATTCAACCATCTCAGACCCATTTCTGTTGGAATAGTTTCCCTGGATCTTCTTGCTACCCTACATTATCACGGAAGACATGAACAGAATTGTTACGCACATTTCTGTTGTTTTTAATTTGTTGTGGCTGATGACTGACTCAGTGTGCCGAGCTGCTGTTTTAATTTGTATTCTCTCCCACTAGCCCGTCCCTGCTAGCCCGTCCCTGCTAGCCCGTCCCTGCTAGCCCGTCCCTGCCTGTCTGCTCTTAATGCTGATAAGGTTAGCCTCGATCAGAATATGGAAGGCTAGCCACCAATAATATCATGACTAACTGTCTGTCCTCGTATTCAGACCGTGACTGTTCCCTGGAGGCTCCACTGTGACGGCAACACTGTGATAACCCAGCTCTGGCCTGCTGATATGGACCCGCTAACACCATTATGTGTACGTGTGTGTGTCAAGTCAAGGACATCTACTAGCAGCCAGGCACCTCGTGAATATGGAGAGGCCTCCTTATCCCTGCTGTTCCTAGTATAAAGACCCTGACTGTCTGATTAAATAAATACATAAATAAATAAATACAAGGTGAACCTCACGATCAAAAATGTGTGTTGGACCGGCTGGTGGTGTTAGCAGTAGGAAGCTCTGACTAGTGACCGGGCATGTTCGTTCCTCAGTCAGGGAGAGTGACATGTTTTTAGGTCAGCTCACATGACAGCCTACTAATATGCTACTTCTCACCAGAACTAGTCTAGGGTAGCATTTTGAGATTTAGCCTACCGTTAGTGACAGCCCAGTCCCTTAGCGAGTGTGTGTCGGATGCAGCCTAATGTCTTTACATTCCCCTGTGTGTAATAATGTAATGTAGTAGGCTGTAGCATCAGGTCAACGACCTGTAGAAGTCAGAATGCTCTGTTGTTATTTGGCCATTGTGTTGTTTACTCTCAGGTGAATGTGTGAGCAGGAAGACACTGACAAGGCTGTATGATTCTGTGAGTGAGGGGTAACGCTGCCCGTGTGCGTTTCCGTGTGTATTGTGTGTTTGTGTAATATAAAGTTGTGTAGGGATAGCCCGGCTCGGTCCAGTGTGGTTGATTAAAACAGATGGTGTTGATGTTAAAACAGTGTAAGCTGGAAGGATTCAGAGTATTCTGCTGCTATCTCTTGCCTAGTGTGATGCTTATAGCTGGAAATACTGCTGTATTAGTCAACACCATCACCCTGACCTCTGGAAAGGTCAGGACACATCCACTGTGTGTGTGTGTGGAACGGGGACACCATGTTCTGGAATCCTCTAAACATTCCATACATCCATCACATGACCAGTCTTTTGAACAGACCACAGATACTCGTGTGTGCGTGCACATGCTTGTGTATTGTGTGGTGCAGTCATACTTAATACAGTACATTGAAGTAGCTTGTAGTCTGTCACTGTTCTGGTTTTCTGTTCATTCTCAGTAGTAGTGGGCGGCTATGACTGTCCTCAGACTACTTGTCTATAGGATTTAGAGTAGCAGGCAGTAGTAGTGGGTGACTATGACTGTCCTCAGACTACTGGTCTATAGGATTTAGGTTCTATTGTTACTGTGACAGAGGAGTGGCCATGTTTCAACACATTCTAGAACACTGTTGCTATGGTTCTGACATGCTGAGTCATGATCTCTAGACTAGGTTTGGCTGTTATTCTGATGTTCCATACTGTTGCTGTACCGTACCAGGTTCTATGGTTCTGACACGCTGAGTCATGATCTCTAGACTAGGTTTGGCTGTTATTCTGATGTTCCATACTGTTGCTGTACCGTACCAGGTTCTATGGTTCTGACACGCTGAGTCATGATCTCTAGACTAGGTTTGGCTGTTATTCTGATGTTCCATACTGTTGCTGTACCGTACCAGGTTCTATGGTTCTGACACGCTGAGTCATGATCTCTAGACTAGGTTTGGCTGTTATTCTGATGTTCCATACTGTTGCTGTACCGTACCAGGTTCTACGGTTCTGACACGCTGAGTCATGATCTCTAGACTAGGTTTGGCTGTTATTCTGATGTTCCATACTGTTGCTGTACCGTACCAGGTTCTATGGTTCTGACACGCTGAGTCATGATCTCTAGACTAGGTTTGGCTGTTATTCTGATGTTCCATACTGTTGCTGTACCGTACCAGGTTCTACGGTATTACTGGCAGTGCACAGAAGGAGCGCTATTTATTTCCAAATGTAAAAAAAAAACAAAAAAAACTCAATATTCAGTTCATGCGTAGAAACACGTCATTGGGTCTAACGGCCGTCTCGAGCTGGACTGCGCATGTTGAACATTATTTTTGATGACAATGTAACAGTGTCAGGAGGAGTGACATCGGCCAGAATCTAGGCTGTGCCTTTGCATTAGGACAAAATTACTAAGAAATCGTTTTTAACTTCTCATTGACTTCTCAAGCCCCAAACCTCAGTCTGGTCTGCAGCGTTCCTGGAAGTCTTGCGATGTTGAACCTCTGTGTTCAGAAACTCTGTGGTTCTAGTTAGGGATGCACGATATATCGGTGAACATATCGGAATCGGCTGACATTAGCTAAAAATGCCAACATCGGTATCGGCCCGACGTCTAGTTTAACGCCGATGTTAACCGATGTCAAAGCACCCGTGCACACCTATATAACGTAGGTACATGGCGTAATGACGCCACGTAAAATGTTGGACTACACGTGCAACACAGCATTCCTAACCTAGCCCACAATGTCTGCTGTGTGGATCGAGCAGTTAACAAGTCAAGCAGTCATTTGAAAGAGAGAATTTCAGCGAGACAACTCAAAGGCAAAATCCATTAACACCAAAATAATAGAATTCATTGCCCTTAACAATCAACCGTTCTCTGTTGTGGGTGATGTTGGCTTTCGACCGACTGGTCGAGCACCGGTACACACTACCAAGTGCGCTATTTTTCAGATGTTGCCCTACCGGAGTTACACAGTAATAGCGTCACGGCTATTAGCTTCACGACATACATACTATGGAACGCCGTTTGGGTCTTTGCGTGTCAAAAAAGATAGTAGCACTGTCAAAGCTGTACAAAAAAGTCTGCAAACACCGGCCATGAACGATGTGTTTACGGTACCGCGTTGGTAATAAAGCATCATTTGTTCGACTGCAACTTCTGGGGTAGCTAGCTTTAGCTTGGTACCTAGATAGTACCAATACAACCAGCCTAAAAACAATGACCGATAGAAACTGCAGTCATTTTCATTATTCTTAGCAATGATTTAGGAATCCTTGTAAGTATTAGCTAGGTTGCCACTTGTTGTTCGCCTATTGAAATTGAACTTCAGTTCATGAAAATAAATAGCAAGCCAGCTACTTAACCCTGTTGCCCAAAGCTAATGTTATATGCAGCCAGCTAGCTTCATCTGGCTAGTGATGCTCGATCCGGACCGGGTTATGTGTTGTGAAGCTAGCCACGATAAGGATTAGGCACAATAGTGGAATTTGCGGTTTGCCTTCAAATTAAAGTATGTCATTGAGAGTGATTCAAATGAATACAAAAAGTAGAATTATGCCATACTTTTATTTTTAAGGCTAACCGCAAAGTCCACTGGTAGCTAATCCTTATTGTGGCTAGCTTCACATAGATGGGTCCGACCACCATTAATCAAATAAGAACTATCTTATGAATTAGGGTTATTTTAGATGATGACACCTAGCTATATAGTTAGCTAGCTAACTATATTGTCGTTTTGCTATGTTTTTGGGGAAGAACATTGTTTGCATCCATGAACTAGCTAGCTTTTTTTATGACCAGCACTGTAGGTGCACGAGACAACTTTACCAGCATCATAGCATACGTATCGATGAATTATGACATATGAAATACGAGTGATAGTGTAGTCAATGTGTAATAACTACGTAAAAAATTAATGAACGCATTAAATTGTGACGTGCAGTCATATTCAGGTCCTGATTGGTCAACAAGCTTATTTGACACGTCAAATAGTGTTATTTGACACGCAAAGACCCAAACGGCGTTCCGTAGAAAACCTGGTTGAGAATGAAATGACTGAACAAAATGAAGAACGAAACAACACAGCAAGTAGGTGAAAGAAATGTTTTGATTATGTTTAACAGGTAATGGGGGCATATGTAAATGCCAACAAATAACTTGTGTGTGTGTGTAACTTTTATTTAACTAGGCAAGTCAGTTAAGAACAATTTCTTATTTACAATGACGGCCCGGATGACGCTGGGCCAATTGTGCACCGCCCTATGGGACTCCAAATCACGGCCGGATGTGATACAGCCTGGATTCGAACCAGGGACTGTAGTGACGCCTCTTGCACCGCTGTGTGTGTGTTAACTGTTTAACTGTACTAAAATTCTTAAAAGGCCGCAATTTTTTTTTAAATATCGGTATCGGGTTTTTGGCAAGGAAAATATTGGATATCAGTATCGGCCAAAAATTTCATATTTGTGCATCACTAGTTCTAGTGTCTCTCAAGGGGCATGTTTTTTTCGCGCAAAAAAAGGAAGGATAAAACATAAATATCTTGCTGCGTCTTGTAAAAGCAGATATAAAATGCTTGTTTTTGTCAATTCTGCTTTGCTTCATTCAGGGTTTGGTCCAAATCATGAATGTGGAAGGACTCATTTCGTGCTTCAGTTGCACTTTTCCACTCAGAGGAAATATCTTTGCTATTGTCGTTGGATCACCAGACAGCTCTGACTGATGTGAAGGCTACTTTCCTATCCAGACAGCTCTTTGAGTGATGTGAAGGCTACTTTTCTCCGGAACATTCCTCCGGTATAGTTTTACTTTCCGCTGGTGTAGTTTTTCCTCTGGTTGGAAGTTAAAATGCTTTAGAAAAAGTAGCTGGCTACGTTCTTTCAATGATAAACATTAGAAATATGATGGCAAATGCATAGTTTTCGCTAAACATACCTTTTTCATTGCACGCCCATTTACTTGTGTGTGTGGCTGCTAGCCAAATAGCATTGCACTTCTGTTGTCATGAAACATGGGACCAAAACTTTACATGTTTCAATTATATTTTTGTTCACTATATGTTGGTTGGAACTTGGCCATTTGTTATGTCAGTGAGAACAATACCTACAGTTGAAGTCGGAAGTTTACATACACTTAGTTTGGAGTCATTAAAACTTGTTTTTCAACCACTCCACACATTTCTTGTTAACTTCTCTGGGATATGTGGGACGGTAGCATCCCACTTGGCCAAAAGCCAGAAAAAATGTAGCGCGTCAAATTCAAATATATTACTATAAAAATCAATCTTTCATGAAATCACACATGAAAGATACCAAATTAAAGCTACACATGTTGTGAATCCAGCCAACATGTCTGATTTCATAAAGGATTTACGGCGAAAGCACACAACGATTATGTTAGCTCTGTACATAGCCACAGAAAAACACAGCCATTTCCCCAGCAAAAGATAGTGGTCACAAAAAGCAGAAATAGAGATAAAATTAATCACTAACCTTTGATGATCTTCATCAGATGACACTCATAGGACATCATGTAACACAATACATTTATGTTTTGTTCGATAATGTGCATATTTATATCCACAAATCTCAGTTTACATTGGCGCCATGTTCAGAAATGCCTCCAAAATATCCGGAGAAATTGCAGAGAGCCACGTCAAATAACAGAAATACTCATAAACTTTGATGAAAGATACATGTTTTACATATAATTAAAGATACACTTGTTCTTAATGCAACCGCTGTGTCAGATTTAAAAAAAACTTTACGTAAAAAGCACACCATGCAAAAATCTGAGACGGCGCTCAAACATAACATTTCTCCGCCATGTTGGAGTCAACAGAAATACGAAATTACATCATAAATATTCCCTTACCTTTGATCATCTTCATCAGAATGCACTCCCAGGAATCCTAGTTCCACAATAAATTGTTGTTTTGTTCGATAATGTCCATTACTTATGTCTAAGTAGCTACTTTTGCTAGCATGTTTAGTGCACATGTCCAAACGCTCACGCAAATGCAGGCGAACTCGGACGAAAACTTCAAAAAGTTATATAACAGGTCGAATAAACTGGTCAAACTAAGTAGAAAATCAATCTTCAGGATGTTGTTATCATATATATCCAATAACGTTCCAACCGGAGCATTCCTTCATGTCTGTAGAAGTTATGGAACGCAAGGTGATATCATGAGGAAAGCGCGTGACCAGGAACTGGCAATCTGCCAGACCACTGACTCAAACACCTCCCATCCGGCCCCACAACACAGCATAAGCTTCCTTCCACGTTCTACAGACTGTTGACATCTAGTGAAAGGCGTAGGAAGTGCAAACAGATCCATATCTTACAGGGAATTGAATCGGCGATGAGTTGAACATTAACCAGTCTCAGAATTCTCACTTCCTGTTTGGATTTTTTCTCAGGTTTTTACCTGCCATAGGAGTTCTGTTATACTCACAGACATCATTCAAACAGTTTTAGAAACTTCAGAGTGTTTTATATCCAATAACAATATGCATATATTAGCATCTGGGACAGAGTAGGAGGCAGTTCACTATGGGCATGCAATTCATCCAAAAGTGAAAATGCTGCCCCCTATCATAAAGAGGTTAACGAACTATAGTTTTGGCAAGTCGGTTAAGACATCTACTTTGTGCATGACACAAGTCATTTTTCCAACAATTGTTTACAGACAGATTATTTCACTTATAGTTCACTGTATCACAATTCCAGTGGGTCAGAAGTTTACATACACTAAGTTGACTGTGCCTTTAAACAGCTCGGAAAATTCCAGAAAATTATGTCATAGCTTTAGAAGCTTCTGTTAGGCTAATTGACATCATTTGAGTCAATTGGAGATGTACCTGTGGATGTATTTCAAGGCCTACCTTCAAACTCAGTGCCTCTTTGCTTGACATCATGGGAAAATCTAAAGAAATCACCCAAGACCTCAGAAAAAACATTGTAGACCTCCACAAGTCTGGATCATCCTTGGGAGCAATTTCCAAACGCCTGAAGGTACGACGTTCATCTGTACAAACAATAGTACGCAAGAATAAACACCATGGGACCACGCAGCCGTCATACCGCTCAGGAAGGAGACGCGTTCTGTCTCCTAGAGATGAACGTACTTTGGTGCGAAAAGTGCAAATCACTCCCAGAACAACAGCAAAGGACCTTGTGAAGATGCTGGAGGAAACGGGTACAAAAGTATCTATATCCACAGTAAAAACGAGTCCTATATCGACATAACCTGAAAGGCCGCTCAGCAAGGAAGAAGCCACTGCTCAAAAAACGCCATTAAAAAGCCAGACTACGGTTTGCAACTGCACATGGGGACAAAGATCGTACTTTTTGGTGAAATCTCCTCTGGTCAACAAAAATAGAACTGTTTGGCCATAATGACCATCGTTATGTTTGGAGGAAAATGGGGGAGGCTTGCAAGCTGAAGAACACCATCCCAACCGTGAAGCACGGGGTGGCAGCATCATGTAGTGGGGGTGCTTTGCTGCAGGAGGGACTGGGGCACTTCACAAAATAGATGACATCATGAGGAAGGAAAATTATGTGGATATATTGAAGCAACATCTCAAGACATCAGTCAGGAAGTTAAAGCTTGGTCGCAAATGGGTCTTCCAAATGGACAATGACCCCAAGCATACTTCCAAAGTTGTGACAAAATGGCTTAAGTACAACAAAGTCAAGATATTGGAGTGGCCATCACAAAGCCCTGATCTCAATCCTATAGAAAATTTGTAGGCAGAACTGAAAAAGCGTGTGCGAGCATGGAGGCCTACAATCCTGACTCAGTTACACCAGCTCTGTCAGGAAGAATGGGCCAAAATTCACCCAACTTATTGTGGGAAGCTTGTGGAAGGCTACCCGAAACGTTTGGCCCAAGTTAAACAATTTAAAGGTAAAGCTACTAAATATACAAATTGAGTGTATGTAAACTTCTGACCAACTGGGAATGTGATGGAAAAAATAAAAGCTGAAATAAATCATTCTCTACTATTATTCTGACATTTCACATTC
The DNA here is from genome assembly GCF_045679555.1 of Salvelinus alpinus. NCBI lineage: Eukaryota > Metazoa > Chordata > Actinopteri > Salmoniformes > Salmonidae > Salvelinus > Salvelinus alpinus. Next base: position 17,284,792 of record NC_092114.1, on the reverse strand, counting down.
TTAAAACAAAGTGGTTATCCTAACTGACCTAAGACAGGGAATTGTTACTAGGATTATATGTCAGGAATTGTGAAAAACTGAGTTTAAATGTATTTGGCTAAGGTGTATGTAAACTTCCGACTTCAACTCTGTGTATCCTTAGAAACCTTCCTCCTGTAATGATGGTTATTTAATCCCTCAGGCACTCTATCCAACTTGTGTAGATGACCTGAACCCCGGGCACTATCGCTGTATAGTGTAGATGACCTGAACCCCAGGCACTATAGTGTAGATGACCTGAACCCCGGGCACTATCGCTCTCAGCAGGGTGGTGGCTCTACAGTGAGTGTCCTGTCCTGGGCCTATAATGTGTAAACTGTACACTTCCTTTCAGGAGCAAGTCTGTGTTAACCATGGTCTAGTTTTCCCTTCCTTCCTGCACCTGGAGTGCCCTGCTTCATTGAGTGACAGTCACGCACACACACACGCACGCACACACACACACACACACACACACACATCCTGTGGCGTACTGTATTAGCATCGAATAGCCCCCGCGATATGCAACTTTTCAGGGAAGTCAGGAACCAATGTACACAGTCAGTTAGGAAAGAAAAGGCTAGCTTTTTCAAACAGGAATTTGTGTCCTGTAGCACTAATTCCAAAAAGTTTTGGGACACTGTAAGGTCCATGGAGAATAAGAGCACCTCCTCCCATTTGCCCACTGCACTGAGAATAGGAAACAATGTCACCACCAATAAATCCACGATAATTGAGAATTTCTGTAAGCATTTTTCTACGGCAGTCTGGTTAGACTGTAAACTCTCCTTCCAGACTCACATTAAGCATCTCCAATCCAAAATAAAATCTAGAATCAGCTTCCTATCTCGCAACAAAGCCTCCTTCACTCATGCTGCCAAACATACCCTCGTAAAACTGGCTATCCTACCAATCCTTGACTTCGGTGATGCAATTTACAAAATAGCCTCCAACACTACTCAGCAAATTGGATGTAGTCTATCACAGTACCATCCGTTTTGTCACCAAAGCCCCATATACTACCCACCACTGCGACCTGTATCCTCACGTTGGCTGGCCCTCGCTACATATTCGTCGCCAAACCCACTGGCTTCAGGTCATCTACAAGTCTCTGCTAGGTAAAGCCCCGCCTTATCTCAGCTCACTGGTCACCATAGCAACAACCACCCGTAGCACGCGCTCCAGCAGGTATATTTCACTGGTCACCCCCAAAGCCAACACTTCCTTTGGCCGCCTTTCCTTCCAGTTCTCTGCTGCCAATGACTGGAATGAATTACAAAAATCGCTGGAGACTTATCTCCCTCACTAACTGTAAGCATCAGCTGTCAGAGCAGCTTACCGATCACTGCACCTGTACATAGCCCATCTGTAAATAGCCCACCCAACTAACTCATCCCCATTTTTTTTTGCTCTTTTGCACCCACTATCTCTACTTCTGCACATCTATCACTCCAGTGTTAATGCTAAATTTGAATTATTTTGCCACTATGGCCTATTTATTGCCTTACCTCCCTAATCTTCTACATTTCCACACACTGTACATCGATTTTTCTATTGTGTTATTGACTGTATGTTTGTTTATTCCATGTGTAACTCTGTTGATTTTGTCGCACTGCTTTGCTTTATCTTGGCCAGGTCGCAGTTGTAAATGAGAACTTGTTCTCAACTGGCCTACCTGGTTAAATAAAGGTGAAATAAAAACACACACCTGTCTCATTTAGCACTCCTGGAACGCTTACCGCTCACAGAAAACGATCAGAATAATGTCAACTAAACAATCAATGTAAACTAAATTAATTTAGAGCCTCTGGAAGACAATCCTCATGCAGAATAGATTTGGGACCAGCTTTAGCTGTTAGCCTGGCTGTCTTTCAAGTAGCCTGAATAATCTCTCAGATGTAAACTAATCACCCGAGGTAATGAATTAACTCATTGTAGGTTGTTAGCATGTATGATATGTGCCAGTATTGGCTGGAGACTGGGTTACGTAGACAGACTGCTAGCATTAGCTTGCTCGTGTTAGCCTGCGCTGTAGGCTGTGTGAGACAAGGTCGGGATGCAGGGAGAACGCTACGATAGCATTAGCAGTTTGTTAGCGTGAGACTGGGTCACAGGTTACAATGCGAGACATAGCATTAGCAGTTAGCTTGTTAGCGGGAGCCTGTAAGCTGTATGAGACTGGGTTAGGATGCAGTGAGATAACTAACGCCATTAGCGGTGAGGTCAGCAGTTAGAATTTCTTTGTTTCCTGCTCTGACAATACCAGGAAACCTGAAGATAAGGAACTCTCTCTCCCCTCTCCCCTCTCCCCCCCCCCCCCCCTCTCTCCCTTCTCTCTTTCTCCCCTCTCTCTCCGTTCTCTCTCCCCTCTTTCTCCCTTCTCTCTCCCTTCTCTCTCTCCCCCCTCTCTCTCCCTTCTCTCTCCCATCTCTCTTTCCCTTCTTTCCTCCCTCTCTCTCTCTTCTCCCCCCTCTCTCTCTTCTCTCCACCCCTCTCTCTTCTCTCCCCCTCTCTCTCTCTTCTCTCCCCCCTCTCTCTCCCTTCTCTCTCCCTTCTCTCTCTCCCCCCTCTCTCTCCCTTCTCTCTCTCCCCTCTTTCCCTTCTTTCCCCCCCTCTCTCCCTTCTCCCCCTCTCTCTCTTCTCTCCCCCTCTCTCCTCCCCTCTCTCCCCTCTCTCCCCCTTCTCTCTCGCCCTTCTCTCTCGCCCTTCTCTCTCGCCCTTCTCTCTCGCCCTTCTCTCTCGCCCTTCTCTCTCGCCCTTCTCTCTCGCCCTTCTCTCTCCCTACTCTCTCCCTACTCTCTCCCTCCCCTCTCTCCCCTCTCTCCCCTCTCTCCCCTTCTCTCTCCCCCTTCTCTCTCCCCCCTTCTCTCTCCCCCCTTCTCTCTCCCCCCTTCTCTCTCCCCCCCTCGCTCTCCCCCCTTCTCTCTCCCCCCCTCTCTCTATCACATTCCATCTGACTTTCTCTAAAATGGGATATTGTTGCAGATTTGTTATTATATGTGAACCCCCTCTCTTTCTCTCATTTCAAAGGGCTGTATTGTCATGGGAAACGTATGTTTACATTGCCAAATCAAGTGAAATAGCTAATAAACAAAAGTGAATATTTCTGTCTCTCTGTAGGCCAGTCTGTCTGTGTGGGGATGGGGGGGTCTAGGAGTGGTGCTTTTCCTCATCACATTTGGACCCTTCGCTGTCTTCTACCTGGCCTTCTATATCTTCTGCTTCGTAGGAGGGTAAGTGTATACAACAAGTTTTTCAGTTATGAAGTCATTTATAGATGTGTTCTTATGAAATGGGCTGTCATCTTTGTTGTCTTAAAATCTGGTTTACCTGTTCTCTCCCTTCTCTCTTCGCCCCTGTCCTCACCCTCGTCCTTCCTCTCCTCACCTCACCCCGTCACCTGCCTCCCCTTCTCTCCTCACCAGTGGTTTTGCGGTCACTCTGTTGTTTGGGAAAACCAACTCAGAGAGACATCTAGAGAGGTGTGAACAATCCTATCTTCCGGCCACGCAAACGGGTATACTGAAGGTAGGACACACACAACACACACACAACACACACACAACACACACACAACACACACACACACACACACAAAAAAAAACTATCCTTACTCCTCTCTCCCCTCTCCCAGACATTGGATGAGATGAGGCTGGAGCCAAAGCCTATACAGATCGACAGGAGACTGACTGGCTCCAACTACATAGACGAGCCTCTTCAACAGGTTAGTGACTCAACAGAAGGATGAAGAATGGGTGTGTGAAAACAAACAGAGAGGGAGCACAGTGATGACATGGCCCGATGAGTAACTTTCTGCTACCTAGCTTCTTCTTCTCTCTATCCAACTATGACCAAGTTGAATAGAGAGTTGATTTTGCTTATTTGTCTGTAATTTCCGTTCTTGTAGATTGATTGTTCTAAAAACATGATTTGGTCATCGTTAGTCTATGCGTTACGTTGATTCCGGCTATTCAAGTATCTGCCTGTCCCTGTTTGGCTATCGGTTGCTGACTCTCACTCCTTCTCCCCACTGTGACACGGAGGAGGGAGAGATGCATTCTGAGAAGCATATGACCGTTGCAATTGTGGGAAAATTACCTTTTTCAATGCAAAAATTAAATCAAGTGCAAAGGTGGGGGGGTGGAGGTGGGGGGTCAATGCAGCTAGTTACCCAAATAGTTAGCCGGACTATTTAGTATTATTATGGCTTGAATGTAGAATCTGTTCAGGGTCCTGTTGGTTCCAGACTTGGTGCAGCAGTACTGCTTGCCGTGCGGTAGCAGAGAGAACAGTCTATGACTTGGGTGGTTGGAGTATACACCGCCTGCTATAGAGGTCCTGGATGGCAGGGAGCTCGGCCCCAGTGATGTACTGGGCCATACGCACTAGACTGCTCTCTAGCACCTTGTGGTCGGATGCCAAGCTGTTGCCAGACCAAGCGGTGATGCAGCCAGTCAAGATGCTCTCAATGGTGCAGCTGTAGAACTTTTTGAAGATCTGAGGGCCCATACCAAATCTTTTCAGTGGCGTTGTTTTGCCTTCACGACTGGGTTGGTGTGTGTGGACCATGTTAATTCAATAGTAGCTGGTTCGCTCAACCATGGTTAATTTTTGCTTGCCTCGAAGTGAGCATAGAAGGCATTAAGCTCATCTGGTAGGCTCACGTCACTGGGCAGTTCCCAGCTAAGTTTCTCTTTGTAATCCCTGATAGTTTGCAAACCCTGCCACATTCGACAATTGTCAGAGCCGGCGTAGTAGGATTCAATCTTAGTGTAGTAGGATTCAATCTTAGTGTAGTAGGATTCAATCTTAGTGTAGTAGGATTCAGTCTTAGTCCTGTATTGATGCCTGTTTGATGGCTCGTCGGAGGTCATAGTGGGATTTCTTATACGCATCCAGATTAGTGTCCCGCTCCTTGAAAGTGATAGCTCCAGCCCAGGGCTGCCCAACCCTCTTCCTGGAGATCTACTGTCCTGTAGGTTTTCAGTCCAACCCTAATTTAGCACATCTGATTCAGCTAGTTAAGGTCTTGTTGAGCAGCTAATTAGTAGAATCAGGTGTGTTAAATTAGGGTTGGACAGTAGATCTCCAGCCAGAGGGTTGGGCAACCTTGTTCTAGCCTTTACCTCAGTGCGGATGTTGCCTGTAATCCATTCTTTCTGGTTGGGATATGTACGTACGGTCACTGTGGGGACGACGTTGTGGATGCACATATTAATGAAGCCAGTGACGGATGTGGTAAACTCCTCAATGTTATCAGATGAATCCCAGAACATATTCCAGTCTGTGCTAGCAAAACAGCTTAGCATCCACTTCATCGGACCACTTCCGTATTGAGTGCGTTATTGGTACTTCCTGTTTTTGCTTGTAAGCAGGAGGAAAGAGTTATGATCAGATTTGCCAAGGGGAATGCGAGGAAGAGCCTTGTATGGGTTTCTGTGTGTGGAGTAAAGGTGATCTGGAGCCTTGTATGGGTTTCTGTGTGGAGTAAAGGTGATCTGGAGCCTTGTATGGGTTTCTGTGTGAGGAGTAAAGGTGATATTGAGCCTTGTATGGGTTTCTGTGTGAGGAGTAAAGGTGATCTGGAGCCTTGTATGGGTTTCTGTGTGAGGAGTAAAGGTGATATTGAGCCTTGTATGGGTTTCTGTGTGAGGAGTAAAGGTGATCTGGAGCCTTGTATGGGTTTCTGTGTGGAGTAAAGGTGATATTGAGCCTTGTACGGGTTTCTGTGTGAGGAGTAAAGGTGATCTGGAGCCTTGTATGGGTTTCTGTGTGGAGTAAAGGTGATATTGAGCCTTGTATGGGTTTCTGTGTGAGGAGTAAAGGTGATATTGAGCCTTGTACGGGTTTCTGTGTGAGGAGTAAAGGTGATCTGGAGCCTTGTATGGGTTTCTGTGTGGAGTAAAGGTGATATTGAGCCTTGTATGGGTTTCTGTGTGAGGAGTAAAGGTGATATTGAGCCTTGTATGGGTTTCTGTGTGAGGAGTAAAGGTGATATTGAGCCTTGTATGGGTTTCTGTGTGAGGAGTAAAGGTGATATTGAGCCTTGTATGGGTTTCTGTGTGGAGTAAAGGTGATCTGGAGCCTTGTATGGGTTTCTGTGTGGAGTAAAGGTGATATTGAGCCTTGTATGGGTTTCTGTGTGAGGAGTAAAGGTGATATTGAGCCTTGTACGGGTTTCTGTGTGGAGTAAAGGTGATCTTGAGCCTTGTATGGGTTTCTGTGTGGAGTAAAGGTGATATTGAGCCTTGTACGGGTTTCTGTGTGGAGTAAAGGTGATATTGAGCCTTGTATGGGTTTCTGTGTGGAGTAAAGGTGATATTGAGCCTTGTACGGGTTTCTGTGTGGAGTAAAGGTGATATTGAGCCTTGTACGGGTTTCTGTGTGGAGTAAAGGTGATCTAGAGTTTTGTCGCCTCTAGTTGCACTGGTGACATGCTGGTAAAAACGGATTTCAGTTTCCCTGCCTTAAAATCACCGGCCACGAGAAGTGTGTGGATGTGTGTTTTCTTGTTTGCTTGAAGCCCTATAGATGGGTTAGATATACAGTTACATTTAGCCTGCTTTCTAAAACCTAGTGTTTCCCTTCCCCTTTAAGGCCTCATAGATGGGTTAGATTTAGAGTTAGCTGGCGTTCTAAAGCCTAGTGTTTCCCTTCCCCTTTAACGCACTATAGATGGGTTAGCTGACAATGTCACAAATGATGTGCCCACTTCCATGGGGCTGATGTCAGCGTGTTGTTGTGATTCTGGATTGCCAGATTGCTAGCAAGAATGACAACAGGTCATGTGGGGAATCGTGACTCATTTCAGCTCGTTTCATCTGGTTCTAAGTACAATGTCTAGTTTTGAGGTGTTTTACTACTGATTTCATGTCAATGCTAATATGTCAAAAAATTTGCTAGCTAGCTAACCAACAACTGTAACGGTCTATTTCAAAGACAAAAAGTGCTAATTCAACACATTTATTCATGTTTTCAATAAACAATGGAGACAGAATATAGCTTACATGTTGTCAAGTCTAATCCAACCCGTCTGTTTTGCCACATAGTTGCGCACCTGTCGGATTTGTTGATAAACAACCAACCCGTCTATACAGCTCGTTGAGTGCCAGCATCTGTTTGTGATGGTAAATGGACAGGTACAAAAATATATATATAGCTGTAAACTCTCTTGGTAAATAGTATGGTCTGCAGCTTATCATCAGGTATTATAGTAAGCAGAAACTTGAGACTTCCTTAACATTTAGAGATCGTGTACCAGCTGCTCTTAACGAAGAAACACCCCTCCCCACTTAGTCTTACCCGAGGCTACCGTCTGGTCGAGACAATGCACGAAGAAACACCCCTCCCCACTTAGTCTTACCCGAGGCTACCGTCTGGTCGAGACAATGCATGAAGAAACACCCCTCCCCACTTAGTCTTACCCGAGGCTACCGTCTGGTCGAGACAATGCATGAAGAAACACCCCTCCCCACTTAGTCTTACCCGGGGCTACCGTCTGGTCGAGACAATGCATGAAGAAACACCCCTCCCCACTTAGTCTTACCCGAGGCTGCCGTCTGGTCGAGACAATGCACGAAGAAACACCCCTCCCCACTTAGTCTTACCCGAGGCTGCCGTCTGGTCGAGACAATGCATGAAGAAACACTCCTCCCCACTTAGTCTTACCCGAGGCTGCCGTCTGGTCGAGACAATGCATGAAGAAACGGGTATATATTATCCATGTCCTTGTTCAGCCAAGACCAGGAAAATCACAGAATATTACAGTTCTTCAGGTCCCGTTGATAGGATAGTCTTCATCCCTTTTTTTTCTTCTTCCAGTCTGCACTTTCGCTAACAGAACAGAGGGCAATGGTGGTCTATTCGTTCGCCGACTTAATCTTGTTAGGAGGTCAACCTCACCTGCCTTTTTTCCCCCCGCCGCTTCCTCTTTGAGTCCTGGGGATTAGGGCATGGTCCGGAGTAAGCAGAATGTCCAGCGCGGCCCACTCGTTGAAGTAGAAATCTTAGAGGTTCGTGATCGCTGTTCTGATGTCCATAATACTTTTTCGGTCATAGGAAGTGATGGCGGAGACGTTTTCAAGATGTATAACTTTCAAAATACAGAAATACAGCCGGTATGGTGGAGTTGGCATCATATAATGCAATAGGCATCATACCGGCTGTATTTCTGTATTTTGAAGGTTATATGTATTTGAAACTTGATTGCTGACATGCAAAACATTTTGGGATTATATCAACAATGGACTAATGAAACAAATACCAAAAGATAGTGTTTGGCTGGAGTTTTCCTTTAAGATGAGCATCAAAGAAACACACAAAATAGTTGAATTTATCAGGAGTCCGTAAAACAGCAGCTACAGTGAGCACCATGATTCATTGGACAGTGACCATTTTTGGTTATTTTGGTTCTGTACTCTAGCACTTTGAGTTTGAAAGGATACAATGACAATGAGGGTGAAGTGAAGACTGTCAGCTTTAATTTGAGGGTATTTTCATCAGTATCGGATGAACCGTTTAGAAATGACAGCACCTTTTGTACATGGTCCCCCCATTTTAAGGTACTAGAAGTATTTGTTGAATTGGCTTCACAGATGTGTCGTTAGGCAGGTGTATTCATTTGTGTCGTTAGTGAATGCAGGAGAGGTGATGATGAATAGTATTGATTCTAGACTTTGCTATTGCCTTTGGAGGTTGTTGTTGGGGTGTGACAACATGAGGAAGACGGCACTGTCGATGCAAATGAAGCTGGCCGTCATAAGGCTCAGAAATGAAAATCAATCAATCAGTAACATTGCAAAAACCCTGGGCATGCCCAAGTCAACAGTTTGGTTCATCATTAACAAGAAAAAAAACAACCGGTGAACTCAATTATGTCAAAAGACCCAGTAGACTGAGGAAGACCACTGTAGTGGATGACTGGAGAATACTCTCTATGGTGAAGAAAACCCCCTGACAACAGCCCAACAGATCAAACACACTCTCCTGGATGCAGGTGTAGATGGGTCAAAGTCTACCATACAGTGAGGGAAAAAAGTATTTGATCCCCTGCTGATTTTGTACGTTTGCCCACTGACAAAGAAATGATCAGTCTGTAATTTTAATGGTAGGTTTATTTGAACAGTGAGAGACAGAATATCAACAAAAAAATCAAGAAAAACGCATGTCAAAAATTTTATAAATTGATTTGCATTTTAATGAGGGAAATAAGTATTTGACCCCTCTGCAAAACATGACTTAGTACTTGGTGGCAAAACCCTTGTTGGCAATCACAGAGGTCAGATGTTTCTTGTAGTTGGCCACCAGGTTTGCACACATCTCAGGAGAGATTTTGTCCCACTCCTCTTTGCAGATCTTCTTCAAGTAATTAAGGTTTCGAGACTGACGTTTGGCAACTCGAACCTTCAGCTCCCTCCACAGATTTTCTATGGGATTAAGGTCTGGAGACTGGCTAGGCCACTCCAGGACCTTAATGTGCTTATTCTTGAGCCACTCCTTTGTTGCCTTGGCCGTGTGTTTTGGGTCATTGTCATGCTGGAATACCCATCCACGACCCATTTTCAATACCCTGGCTGAGGGAAGGAGGTTTTCACCCAAGATTTGACGGTACATGGCCCCGTCCATCGTCCCTTTGATGCGGTGAAGTTGTCCTGTCCCCTTAGCAGAAAAACACCCCCAAAGCATAATGTTTCCACCGCCATGTTTGACGGTGGGGATGGTTTCTTGGGGTCATAGGCAGCATTCCTCCTCCTCCAAACACGGCAAGTTGAGTTGATGCCAAAGAACTCCATTTTGGTCTCATCTGACCACAACACGTTCACCCAGTTGTCCTCTGAATCATTCAGATGTTCATTGGCAAACTTCAGACGGGCATGTATATGTGCTTTCTTGAGCAGGGGGACCTTGCGGGCGCTGCAGGATTTCAGTCCTTCACGGCGTAGTGTGTTACCAATTGTTTTCTTGGTGACTATGGTCCCAGCTGCCTTGAGATCATTGACAAGATCCTCCTGTGTAGTTCTGGGCTGATTCCTCACTATTCTCATGATCATTGCAACTCCACGAGGTGAGATCTTGCATGGAGCCCTAGGCCAAGGGAGTTTGACAGTTCTTTTGTGTTTCTTCCATTTGCGAATAATCGCACCAACTGTTGTCACCTTCTCACCAAGCTGCTTGGCAATGGTCTTGTAGCCCATTCCAACCTTGTGTAGATCTACAATCTTGTCCCTAACATCCTTGGAGAGCTCTTTGGTCTTGGCCATGGTGGAGAGTTTGGAATCTGATTGATTGATTGCTTCTGTGGACAGGTGTCTTTTATACAGGTAAGAAACTGAGATTAGGAGCACTCCCTTTAAGAGTGTGCTCCTAATCTCAGCTCGTTACCTGTATGAAAGACACCTGGGAGCCAGAAATCTTTCTGATTGAGAGGGGGTCAAATACTTATTTCCCTCATTAAAATGCAAATCAATTTATAACGTTTTTGACATGCGTTTTTCTGGATTTTTTTGTTGTTATTCTGTCTCTCACTGTTCAAATAAACCTACCATTAAAATTATAGACTGATCATTTCTTTGTCAGTGGGCAAACGTACAAAATCAGCAGGGGATCAAATACTTTTTTCCCTCACTGTACGTAGAAGACTACACCAGCAGGACTACAGAGGGTACACTACAAGATGCAAACCACTGATAAGCCTGAAGAACAGAAAGGCCAGATTACAGTTTGCTAAAAAAGCACCTAAAAGAGCCCCAAGAGTTCTGGAAAAAAGTATTGTGGACAGATGAGACAAAGATTAACATGTACCAGAGTGGTGGAAAGAGGAAAGTGTGGAGGAAAAAAAGACATGCCCATGATCCAAAGCATACCACCTCATCCGTGAAACATGGTGGAGGGGGTGTTATGGCTTGGGCCTGTATGGCTGCCAGTGGAACATGGTGGAGGGGGTGTTATGGCTTGGGCCTGTATGGCTGCCAGTGAAACATGGTGGAGGGGGTGTTATGGCTTGGGCCTGTATGGCTGCCAGTGGAACATGGTGGAGGGGGTGTTATGGCTTGGGCCTGTATGGCTGCCAGTGGAACATGGTGGAGGGGGTGTTATGGCTTGGGCCTGTATGGCTGCCAGTGGAACATGGTGGAGGGGGTGTTATGGCTTGGGCCTGTATGGCTGCCAGTGGAACATGGTGGAGGGGGTGTTATGGCTTGGGCCTGTATGGCTGCCAGTGGAACATGGTGGAGGGGGTGTTATGGCTTGGGCCTGTATGGCTGCCAGTGAAACATGGTGGAGGGGGTGTTATGGCTTGGGCCTGTATGGCTGCCAGTGGAACATGGTGGAGGGGGTGTTATGGCTTGGGCCTGTATGGCTGCCAGTGAAACATGGTGGAGGGGGTGTTATGGCTTGGGCCTGTATGGCTGCCAGTGGAACATGGTGGAGGGGGTGTTATGGCTTGGGCCTGTATGGCTGCCAGTGAAACATGGTGGAGGGGGTGTTATGGCTTGGGCATGTATGGCTGCCAGTGAAACATGGTGGAGGGGGTGTTATGGCTTGGGCCTGCATGGCTGCCAGTGAAACATGGTGGAGGGGGTGTTATGGCTTGGGCCTGTATGGCTGCCAGTGGAACATGGTGGAGGGGGTGTTATGGCTTGGGCCTGTATGGCTGCCAGTGAAACATGGTGGAGGGGGTGTTATGGCTTGGGCCTGTATGGCTGCCAGTGGAACATGGTGGAGGGGGTGTTATGGCTTGGGCCTGTATGGCTGCCAGTGGAACATGGTGGAGGGGGTGTTATGGCTTGGGCCTGTATGGCTGCCAGTGAAACATGGTGGAGGGGGTGTTATGACTTGGGCTTGTATGGCTGCCAGTGAAACATGGTGGAGGGGGTGTTATGACTTGGGCTTGTATGGCTGCCAGTGGAACATGGTGGAGGGGGTGTTATGACTTGGGCCTGTATGGCTGCCAGTGGAACATGGTGGAGGGGGTGTTATGACTTGGGCCTGTATGGCTGCCAGTGGAACATGGTGGAGGGGGTGTTATGGCTTGGGCCTGTATGGCTGCCAGTGGAACATGGTGGAGGGGGTGTTATGACTTGGGCCTGTATGGCTGCCAGTGGAACAGGCTCACTTGTCTTCATCGATGATGTGACTGCAGACAGAAGTAGAACAATGAATTCTGAAGTCTACAGAAATATTTTATCTGCTCAGATAAAACCAAATGCCTCCAAACTCATTGGACGGCACTTCATCATGCAACAAGACAATGACCCTAAACATACTGCTAGAGCAACGAAGGGGTTTTTGTCAAGGATTTTCCAAAAAGTGGAAAATCCTTGACTGGCCGAGTCAATCACCGGAACTGAATCTAATTGAACATGCATTTTACATGCTGAAGAGGAGACTGAAGGCAAAAAGTCCCCGAAACGAGCGAGGAACTAAAGATGGCTGCAGTACAGGCCTGGCAGAGCATCACCAGGGAAGATACCCAGCGTCTGGTGATGTAGATGCATCGCAGACTTCAAGCAGTCATTGCATGCAAAGGATATGCGACCAAATATTAACAATTATTACTTTATTCTACATTATGTTAAACTGTCCAATGTTGTTTGATGCCCGAAAATGGGGGGGGGGGACTATGTACAAAAGCTCCTATAACTTCTAAACGGTTCATCCGATATGTATGAAAATACCCTCAAATTAAAGCTGACAGTCTGCACTTCAGCCTCATTGTCATTGTATCCTTTCAAACTCAGTGCTAGAGTACAGAACCAAAATAACAAAAGAATGGTCACTGTATATGGATTTTATTGTCTCGTATCGCTCAGCTCTAGTACAATGAACATGGAGTTCTCAGCAACAATAAGGACTGGCCTGTTTCTCACTCTTTCTCTCACACCCTCCCTCTCTCTCCCTCTCTCCCCCTCTCCCCCTCTCTCACTCTCTCCCTCTCTCCCTCTCTCCCCCTCTCTCACTCTCTCCCTCTCTCCCTCCAGGTCATCCAGTTTGCGTTGAGAGATTATATCCAGTACTGGTATTACACTCTGAGTGAGGATGACTCTTTTCTGCTGGAAATCAGACAGACGGTCCAGAACGCTCTGGTTCAGTTCTCTACACGGTAATATTCTATTACAACTACATTACTGCATTATAACTCGTCTATTACTGCATTATAACTCCTCTATTACTGCATTATAACTCGTCTATTACTGCATTATAACTCGTCTATTACTGCATTATAACTCGTCTATTACTGCATTATAAACTGCATTATAACTCGTCTATTACTGCATTATAACTCGTCTATTACTGCATTATAACTCGTCTATTACTGCATTATAACTCGTCTATTACTGCATTATAACTCGTCTATTACTGCATTATAAACTGCATTATAACTCGTCTATTACTGCTTTATAACTCGTCTATTACTGCTTTATAACTCGTCTATTACTGCTTTATAACTCGTCTATTACTGCATTATAACTCCTCTATTACTGCATTCTAACTTCTATTACTGCATTATAACTCGTCTATTACTGCATTATAACTCGTCTATTACTGCATTATAACTCGTCTATTACTGCATTATAACTCGTCTATTACTGCATTATAACTCGTCTATTACTGCATTATAACTCGTCTATTACTGCATTATAACTCGTCTATTACTGCATTATAACTCGTCTATTACTGCATTATAACTCGTCTATTACTGCATTATAAACTGCATTATAACTCGTCTATTACTGCATTATAAACTGCATTATAACTCGTCTATTACTGCATTATAAACTGCATTATAACTCGTCTATTACTGCATTATAACTCGTCTATTACTGCATTATAACTCGTCTATTACTGCTTTATAACTCGTCTATTACTGCTTTATAACTCGTCTATTACTGCTTTATAACTCGTCTATTACTGCTTTATAACTCGTCTATTACTGCTTTATAACTCGTCTATTACTGCTTTAACTAGTCTACTGCTTTATATAGTCTATTACTACTCTACTGCATTATAACTAGTCTACTACTCAATTACGGCATCATAACTAGCCTATTACTACTGTGTTACCACACTGTTATACAGGTCTAAAGATGTGGACTGGCAGCCTTATTTGACCACCAGACTGGTGGATGACTTTGCTACTCACCTTCGAGTCTTCAGAAAGGCCCAAGACAGACTGGAGGACAGTAAACAGAGTAAGGGCACACACACACACACACACACTCGCTTTCTCTCTGACATGATGATGATTATTACGAAGATGTTGTGGATGATTATGAATATGGTGATGTTTATGATTGTGGTGATGATGTGGTGGTGTGTTTCTAGGGGACTTGTCGGAGGAGATGGTGGAGTCATTCTTTGAGGCGGAGGTGGAGATGGAGAGGAACATCTGTAGAGACGTGGTCTGCACCTCCCTGAAGGATGAAGAAGGTACACACACCCGGAAGAACGAGGGAGGTTCACACGTTGCACCTCGTCAAGGCCTTTGGAACTCCTTTGAGCCTCCTGCGTGTGTTTAAAACTCCTTTGAGCCTCCTGCGTGTGTTTAAAACTCCTTTGAGCCTCCTGCCTGTGTTTTAAATAGAAAGAAAAAGTTGAACACGATATATGCGCCAATAATTTAATCGGTAAACCTCATTGTCTTACGTCAGAT
>NC_092114.1:17227624-17267624 GCF_045679555.1 Salvelinus alpinus | reverse complement strand
AAATATCAAGATTTGTGGGATTTTCACAAGATTTTATCCATAGAATGGTCAATTGGAGAAAAGATTCTTGATGTACATTTGTATCTAAAGGTCTTATTGCGAAATAATTTATCAAAATTGCCATATTTATGACATTGTTGCCTTACCAAGGCCTTCTTTTTAGACTCCATAATATTTCATCTTTATGCACCTTCACCTTTCAAGACCATGACTTTAAATTGTACTGTGTTCAACAATTTATTGAAAAATGTGGCAAATAAAAAATATTGTTTTCAATATTCATGTTTATATTTTTCAATATTCATCAATTAATATAAGAAAAATGTTATTGTAATCACAGTACTACTCGTATTACAGAGCAAGCTGTAAAGCTTCATATTATTATT
The DNA here is from genome assembly GCF_045679555.1 of Salvelinus alpinus. Classification (NCBI taxonomy): domain Eukaryota; kingdom Metazoa; phylum Chordata; class Actinopteri; order Salmoniformes; family Salmonidae; genus Salvelinus; species Salvelinus alpinus. The sequence goes on along the minus strand of NC_092114.1, from coordinate 17,267,238 downwards.
TTGAAGAAATGTTAGTTTTGTGGCCACAGTGTCATAAATATGCCAATTTATATCAATTATGCTTTTGGATAAAATGTCAAATATATTTCCACAATCATCCCTCTGAAGGACCACTCTATGGATGAAATATATAAAAAAAAAAAAAAAACAATTGTATCAATATAAACTGTTTATCAACCAGTTGTGGGTGGTTGGTAGAGATCAATAACTGTTATCAATACAGCTGTTGTAGCACCTATTGAGAAACCTGTCTGTGTAGATCCGGGACTCTGGCTGCAACTACGAGGCTTTTATGAACATCTTGAAGCTGACAGACAGAGTGTCTGAACTGGAGGCTGTTAAAGACAAGGCCCTGGAGGAACTACAGTACCTACGATCATTGGACACCGCAGGAGACGGTATACACACACACACACAGAGCGACATGCATGACCCCACACTTAACAAAGTAAACATAAAATCCTGAAAATCTAAAATATTCATATTTTTTCGCTTAACTCCTCTCCATATCCCACTCTCCCTATCCTCCTCCTTCCTCCCTCTCGTTCTACCTCTCCATTTCTCTCTCTCTCTCTCTCTCTCTCTCTCTCTCGCTCTCTCTCAGATATCAATGTAATAAAGAACCAGATTAACAGTCTGATGTTTGTGAAGAAGGTCTGTGAGACCAGGATACAGAGGCTACAGTCTGGGAAGGTAAAACATAGGAGTGAAAACGAGTCAAGCGTAACACGTACTAAACCCCCTCTCGTACTCTCTCAATTTCACTTGTTCTCACCTTTTCTCTCTCTCTGTCTGTTTCCATCTGTGTACTGTAGGAGGTGGATGCTCTGAAACTAGCGGCAAACTTGGGCAAGCTGTGTATCATACCACTGGAACACATTCTGGTGCACAACATTGCTCTGCAGTTCTTTATGGGTTAGTACCACACACCACACTGTCTCTGTCCTGACATGCAAGCAAGCAAAGTTATTTTGCCTGACAAGATGGCTTCAAAGTAACAACCCACACCTGACCTCTAACCTTTGACCTCTACCCTCTCCTGTAGACTACATGCTGGTGGCTGGGGCCCAGGCAGAGCTGTTCTTCTGGCTGACAGTGAAGGGCTACAGAGTAACAGCTGAGCCTAACGTTTAACCTTTGACCTCTACCCTCTCCTGTAGACTACATGCTGGCGGCTGGGGCCCAGGCAGAGCTGTTCTTCTGGCTGACAGTGGAGGGCTACAGAGTAACAGCTGAGCCTGACCTCTAACCTTTGACCTCTACCCTCTCCTATAGACTACATGCTGGTGGCTGGGGCCCAGGCAGCGCTGTTCTTCTGGCTGACAGTGGAGGGCTACAGAGTAACAGCTGAGCCTGACCTCTAACCTTTGACCTCTACCCTCTCCTATAGACTACATGCTGGCGGCTGGGGCCCAGGCAGAGCTGTTCTTCTGGCTGACAGTGGAGGGCTACCGAGTAACAGCCCAGCAACAACTTGAGGTGATGGAGGGATGGCAGAAGGATGGAAAGAAGGGAGGAGACACTAAAGGACTGCTGAAGGCTGCAGCACTTGGGGTGTATGAACAGTACTTATCTGATAAGGTAACACACACAGTCTTACACACACACACACACAGTCTCACTCACACACACAGTTTCACGACACACACCTTTACTTAAAAGGATATTTCGCAATTTTAGGAATGAGGCCGTTGGTGCAATAGTCCGTATTAGATAGAACGTTGCGTCCCTGACCGCCTTTGGGGAAAACAACATGTGGTTACCCCATTAGCTCACAACAACAACAACTACTTGTTTTAGTCAAATTACAAAACTACATTTAAGAAAAGTACAACATGTCTAAAGATGACTTTTCAACATTGCCCGCTCCCTAGAGTTCTCACTACTTATAAAAACCTTATTGTAGGGCTTCCCTCATGCCCCTTTTCACGCTGGTGTTAACAGCAGAGTGAGTGCTAGCTAGCTACCGACCAGAACATTAAGCTAGCCAAGACCAACAACCCAAACAAACAGACTATTCAGCTACAAGTAATGAGGAGTTACAAAGGCCCTGTACTAAACAAGTTAAAAGTCTTACCTGTGAGGAAATATTTTCCACACACATAGCTACATGTAGTCTACATGGATACCGGGTTCCCCACATTTCCCACTCTACGTCGCTGAGTAGCCTGAAGCCACAGGGCTCTTTTCGCAGGCTCTATTTCCCTACGTGGGAGCATTGCAAACCGTAGTATGGGATTTTTGACCTGGTTACATGTACATTGAACAAAACAGCTTCTTTTCAACATGTTTTGTTATTTCTGTATATCAAAGAATCATCTGCGAAGTTTCCTCTTTTACATTGGGGGTTAATAGGAAAGATTGTCGTTTTTTTTGTGGCCGTGGTCGAGGGAATTCCTTATTATTATGTGAATACCGACTGGGACTATGGCTGGAAGTCGATGGGATACCCATAGACTTCCAGCCATTGAGCTAATTTCTTTCAAAATGCACACAGAGACATGAAAATGGTATCCATGAGTTCATCTGACTCTGGGGAAGTAAAGGGCCTCATTGGCAAAATCCTGAAGTATCACTTTAACACACAAATGTTCTCTCAATTGTATAATCTCTCTCCCTCTCTCTCCAGACGTCCCCCAGGGTGCAGGTAGACGAGGCGTCTGTTCTCAAACTGGGAGAGAAGCTACAGAAGGACAGTGACCCCACGCCAGAGATATTTGACGACATCCAGAGAAAGGTGGGTTTGTGTTTGAATAATCTATTTTTATCAGACTATCAACAGTAACAGCTACTGTAACCAGCATCTCTGAGATATTGGAGACCTTTGTACTTAATGTTTCATTGTCAATACAAATAAAGTATTAACGTGTTCTGACCTGTGTGTGTGCCCGTGTGCCTGTGTGTGTGTGCCCGTATGTGTGTGTGTGTGCCCGTGTGTACGTGTACGTGCCCGTGTGTGTGTTGCAGGTGTATGACATGATGCTTCGTGATGAGAGGTACTACCCGTCGTTCAGACAGAGTCCTCTCTACATCAGGATGTTAGCTGAACTGGACATGCTCAAAGAACCCTCTTATAGAGGATCAGATGACGGAGATGGAGGTAAGTACAGCTTCTTACTCTGTCTACGCTGTTAGCATAGCTTAACCCTGGGGTGTTACAATCAATTCCTGGAGGGACGAGTGTCTGTGGGTTTTCACTTCTCCCTTGTACTTGAATAATCAATTAAGGTCATTGATCAGTTAGGAGCTTCCCTCACCTGGTTGCCTAGGTCTTAATTGGACAAAAATATTTTAAAAATGAACACAGCCCCCCAGAAATTGAGTTTGACACCATTCTCCATGACTGTGAAGAGTAAATGTTGTCCTATATCAACTCAATTCAAGGGGCTTTATTGACATGGGAAACATATGTTTACATTGCCAAAGCAAGTGAAATAGATAATAAACAGAAGTGAAAAAATAAAATAAAAATGAACAGTAAACATTACACTCACAGAAGTCACAAAAGAATAAAGACATTTCAAATGTCATATTATGTCTATATACTGTCGTGGAAATTCTACACATGAAACACTCTAAGTCAATCTTAAATTAATCATTCTTTATTATCAGCTCGCTTGAGAGGTTCTAACCAACTCAATGCACCAAGTACATCAGGAGCTCTACCGGGGCAGTCCCGTTAGATATCTTATATACTGGTTACAGACACATTAGCATAGCTTCCTTTATTTTTTCTCCCTCTCTTCCTCTTCAGAATCGTTCAACGGTTCTCCAACAGGAAGCATTAATCTGGTAAGTCCTCGTCAGCCCCTGAGACACCAGTTGTCATTCACTACAGCCAGTCATAGTGCTGTTACAACAGGTTTTACTGGTATACAGCTGATGTTAACTACCCTGCTGTAGAGTTGTTAACATTTAACACCAGTTAAGAAATGGTTGACTTTTACTGCAGAGGTCACAGTAGCAGGCAGTATCGCTGCACTTGATTGGCTGTTAGTACAGGGATTAACAGTATCACAGGTGTTGATTGGATGTTAGTCTAAAGATTGGCAGTATCTCTGGTTCTGACTGGTTGTTTCTCTCCTCTGTTTACAGTCTCTGGATGACCTGTCGAACTCCTGCCATGATGACAATATACAGCTACACGCCTTCATCTCTGATACAGGTGGACACACACACACACACGCACGAACGCACGCACGCACACACACACACACACACGTGATATAGTCTCCAGTCAGATGAGTGTATTGTCTGTGGTGTAGTGTAATTTATTGTAAACTAGTGTGTTACTGAAAGTAAACCAGCTATCCATGTCCTCTCACCTGCATGTGTGACTACTGGCCACTAATGTGGTTTCATTCAGAGATGTGTGTGTACGACTGTAGTAGCCTTAAAACCGTTCCCCTGTCAAAATGCCATGCCGCTGTAAGGAGCCTGGAGGTGGCTTTGTCTACTTACACTACAAGAGGACAGTCAGTGAGTTCTGTTATCAATATTCAACAGTATCAGGGATGATAAAATGTCCAGCATGTTTTGAAATTTGATTAATTGATTTGATTGATTGGGCTGGGCAGGGGAGGCAATTGTTTAGATTTTACAGTGATGTGACAGTTAAAAAAAAATTTAGGGCCAGAACTGTTGTCAGCCTTTTGACCTACTAACACCTCCCCCTGACTAGCCCCCTCCTGCCCTCTGCATCGCCCTTCCAGATCTGACTTCATCTCCTCACGTTAACCATCAGCTTGTATCGCTTATCTCACCATCTCATGTTGCTGTTACTTTTCTTTTCACACAATCACTATTACATCACCTTCACCATGTCACTATTCCATCACCTTCACCATGTCAGTGTTCCATCACCATGTCAGTGTTCCATCACCATGTCAGTGTTCCATCACCATGTCTTTATGCCATCACCTTCACCATGTCAGTGTTCCATCACCATGTCTTTATGCCATCACCTTCACCATGTCAGTGTTCCATCACCATGTCAGTGTTCCATCACCATGTCAGTGTTCCATCACCATGTCAGTGTTCCATCACCATGTCAGTGTTCCATCACCATGTCAGTGTTCCATCACCTTCACCATGTCTTTATGCCATCACCTTTACCATGTCTTTGTGTTCCATCACCATGTCAGTGTTCCATCACCATGTCAGTGTTCCATCACCATGTCAGTGTTCCATCACCATGTCTTTATGCCATCACCATGTCTTTATGCCATCACCATGTCTTTATGCCATCACCATGTCTTTATGCCATCACCATGTCTTTATGCCATCACCATGTCTTTATGCCATCACCATGTCTTTATGCCATCACCATGTCTTTATGCCATCACCTTTACCATGTCTTTATGCCATTACCTTCACCATGTCTTTATGCCATCACCTTCACCATGTCTTTATTCCATCGCCATGTCTTTATTCCATCACCTTTACCAAGTCTTCTGTTTTTCCTTTTTGCCTTCCTTTCACTTTTCTTGTTTTTCCTTCCTCTGTCCTACTACCCACGGCACCCTCTGTGTCACTACCCACGGCACCCTCTGTGTCACTACCCACGGCACCCTCTGTGTCACTACCCACGGCACCCTCTGTGTCACTACCCACGGCACCCTCTGTGTCACTACCCACGGCACCCTCTGTCTCACTACCCACGGCACCCTCTGTCTCACTACCCACGGCACCCTCTGTCTCACTACCCACGGCACCCTCTGTCTCACTACCCACGGCACCCTCTGTCTCACTACCCACGGCACCCTCTGTCTCACTACCCACGGCACCCTCTGTGTCACTACCCACGGCACCCTCTGTCTCACTACCCACGGCACCCTCTGTCTCACTACCCACGGCACCCTCTGTCTCACTACCCACGGCACCCTCTGTCTGCATATGCCCCATCCTATGTACTATCACCCCTCCCTCCCTCTCCCCCATCTCTTCACCCCTCCTGGGCTCTGTATATCAGTATCTGATGCCTGTCTTCCCGGGGCTGGGTTGGGGCTGCTGGGTGCTACAGGGGTGTGTAACGACCACGGCAAGACCTACGCCCTCTACGCCATCACTGTGTTGCGCCGTAACCACGACGGCAGCGAAGACTCCTGGAAGACCTACCGACGCTACTCTGACTTCCACGACTTCCACATGAGGATCACGGAGCAGGTCAAGGTAAATATGAGTGTGTTGGTGTGTGTGTGCCTATAGAAAAGGGCTTCTGACTACTAAGGTGTGTACATAGATATGGAAAGATGGCATGGGTATGGCACCTTCTGTGTCAGCATGGGCAGCGCCATTGATGGCGATCTCCATTTTAAAGTAGTCCATTTATTCTTCTGATTTTATAAGTTTAGTTTGTAAACTGAAAAGGTGGCTACTGCCACCTGCTGTGCTGGAGGGTGTATAGTCTGAACCGGTATAAAGCCAAAGCTGGGGATATACTGCCACCTACTGTGCTGGAGGGTGTATAGTCTGAACCGGTATAAAGCCAAGGCTGGGGATATACTGCCACCTGCAGTAATGAAATGTTTGCTCACAAGTACAACTCATTAACTGATCCCTCCTGATGACCTGGATGGAATGATGTGAACCTTCCTTAACCTATAGGAAGTCCCACCCAGTTGACTACTTCCAAAATGGTGGAATCCTCAATGGCGCTGCCCCATGCTAAAACAGACTTTTGTCCAAATGCAGCCTCCATCGATCCTCTATGGGTGTGTTGTACCTCCATTTCGGGAACCTGTGTGTGTTGTGTTCCAGTTTGAGAATTTGACGTCGATCCTGAAGCTCCCGGGGAAGAAGACATTTAACAACATGGACAGAGACTTCCTGGAGAGGAGAAAAAAAGACCTGAACTCGTACCTACAGGTAAGAGTGTGTTGAAGGACTGTGTCATGCCTTAAGTACACCCGTTTACTTGGCTATAACCATTCCTCTGTTGTCTGCGTGATAGCTGCTGCTGAATCCAGAGATGGTGAAGGCCTGTCCTACTCTGGTTCACTACGTCTACGACTTCCTGGAGAATAAACAGTACAGCAAGGGGAAGGGAGATTTCGCACGCAAGGTTCATACACACACACACACACACACACACAGAGACACACGCACAGAGAGACAGACACACACACACACACACACACACACACACACACAGAGAGAGACAAACACACACACACACACACACACACACACACACACACACACACACACACACACACACACACACAGAGACAGACACTCACCTTGCCCAACTGCAGATAGTCCAGTTGCTTATCTACGGTATCTCACTACACAAACTCACCTGTCTAGTGTGTGTGTCCTCAGATGGATACGTTTGTGAACCCACTGCGTAGCTCGATGCGTAACGTGTCCAACGCTGTGAAGGGCCTGCCAGACAGTCTGGCTGGAGGGATGAACAAGGCTGCTGACAACATGGGACGCATGTCTGAGAAACTGGGACAGGACATCAAACAGTCCATGTTCAAGGTAAGGACCCTAACTGCAACTTTAGTACAACCATAACCCAGCCAACATGGGATTAGTGCTGTTACGGTGACCGTATTACCGCCACACCGGCGGTCACGAGTCATGAAGGCAGTCAAATGTCACGTGACCGTTTATTCACGGTAACTAGTCTTCTCCGAGCTCTGATGCTGCTGATGGTCATTAGTAGCCTACTGAACTTGTTAACTGCCTGGTACTCGGCACTCTATTGTCCCTTTAATCACTCTGACATCAATGCAAATGTAATGGAAAATCGAATCAAACACTTCATGAGAGCCATGAGCTCATGTTGCGCAACATTTCTATAGGCTATGCTATTGTGTGAGAAAACAGTGATGGCCTCTATTAAAAAGAGGAGGATGCCATCAGCTTTCTATAGGCTAGGCCTGCTATATTTATTTCTCAACTTTCCTAATGTTAAGCACATTGCTTATCTTTACAACAGGAGTATAGCTTATCTGGCTGGCATGAAAATGAATCACGGAAAAAGCGCACTCCATCCGCTATTTAAGTGCCTAGATGACATCTATTTCATATTATCACTTGTGAATGATACCCAGCATTACTTTTTTCGAATCATAGTCGCACACCTCATGTAGCCTAGCCCATTGGCCTATATGTTTTAATAAGGTTAGTATCACACCTCATGTAGCCTAGCCCATAGGCCTATATGTTTTAATAAGGTTAGTATCACACCTCATGTAGCATAGCCCATAGCCCTATATGTTTTAATAAGGTTAGTATCACACCTCATGTAGCCTAGCCCATAGGCCTATATGTTTTAATAAGGTTAGTATCACACCTCATGTAGCCTAGCCCATAGTCCTATATGTTTTAATAAGGTTAGTATCACACCTCATGTAGCCTAGCCCATAGTCCTATATGTTTTAATAAGGTTAGTATCACACCTCATGTAGCATAGCCCATAGGCCTATATGTTTTAATAAGGTTAGTATCACACCTCATGTAGCATAGCCCATAGCCCTATATGTTTTAATAAGGTTTGTATCACACCTCATGTAGCCTAGCCCATAGGCCTATATTTTTTGTTAAGGTTTGTATCACAACTAAAGTGGCCAAAAACATAAGCAGCGTTTGAATTTCAAGATTGGGGAAGATTATTTTCATCATAAAAATGCACCTTCATAATAAAAGCATTACATGCTAGATCGCATTTGCGTTCACTTTTGATAATGGTGTTTTCCTGCTAATGGAAAGTAAGCACTTATATCCTACTGCCGTGTGCGCACTGCTGCGCTTATAATGTGAAGAAGTAGCCTAATAGTTGATCAGCATTTTAAGCTAAACATTCTGGTCTGTTGTATCAGACACATTGTGTAAAGCATGTTTTTGTTGATGGTAGTGGTTGTATTAATTTGTATTAATTTTAATCTATTGCATCCCACAACTGTCCCAAACTATGTTTGGAATATTTATTTATTGCACAGAATAGAACAGGACAACTTTTGTACTATGGGGGATAGTAGATTGACGTAGGCTGGTGCTTCTGCTGTTTGTTAGTTCTACTCATCTTGTTGGCTGACAAAGTAAATGTGGCCAGTTCTTCCAATATCTTTAATATATATAATACCTCAGAATTGGATAAGGACGCACACAGTTGCGTCCCCGTTGTCCATCTTCACTTGTAGCCTGTGAGAAAGATCACGTGGTAGAGAGCACGCAGCACTTAGTGAGAAGGGTACAACAGACATGGATTTTTTTTTTTCTTGCCTTAAGCTGGGCATCATTCACTAGTGATAATGCTTCATTCACTAGTGATAATGCTTCATTCACTTGTGATAATGCATCATTCGCTGGTGGTAGATAAAGCATCATTCGCTGGTGGTAGATAAAGCATCATTCGCTAGTGGTAATGCTTCATTCGCTAGTGGTAATGCTTCATTCGCTGGTGGTAGATAATGCGTAATTCGTCAGCGGTAGATAATGCATCATTCGTCGGTGGTAGACAATGCACCATTCGCTGGTGGTAGACAATGCACCATTCGCTGGTGGTAGACAATGCACCATTCGTCGGTGGTAGATAATGCACCATTCACCGGTGGTAGATAATGCATCATTCGCTAGTGATAGATAATGCACCATTAGCTAGTGGTAGATAATGCATCATTCGTTTGGTGATAATCCACCATTAGCTAGTGGTAGATAATGCATCATTCGTTGGTGATAATCCATCATTAGCTAGTGGTAGATAATGCGTAATTCGCTAGTGGTAGATAATGCGTAATTCGCTAGTGATAGACAATGCGTAATTCGCTACAGATGGGCAACTCGCCAGCGATGGACTAATATTGTCACCCATCACACTATTCTTGATTTAATATTGTCTTTACATATACTAAATAATATATATGTGTGACATTTGCTGTGGTTCATTTTCATGCCAGTCAGGTAGGCTAAAATCCTGTTGTAAATATGAGCAATGTGCTTAATATTAGGAAAGTTGAGAAATATAGTAGGCCTAGCCTATAGAAAGCTGCATAGCCTATAGAAATGTTGCGCAACATGAGCTCATGGCTCTCATGAAGTGTTTGACTAGATTTTCCATTCCATTTGCATTGATGTCAGAGTGATTAGAGGGACAATAGAGTGCTGAGTACCAGGCAGTTAACAAGTTCAGTAGGCTACTAATGACCATCAGCAGCATCAGAGCTCGGAGAAGCCTAGTTACCGTGACTAAACGGTCACGTGACATTTGACTGCCTTCATGACTCGTGACCGCCGGTGTGGCGGTAATACGGTCACCGTAACAACCCTAGTGTGGACCATGTTAATTCCTGAGTGATGTGGACACAGAGGAACTTGAAGCTCTCAACCCGCCCCACTACAGCCCCGTCGATGTTGATGGGGGGGGGGGGGGGGGGGTCTTTCTGCAACAGCCCCAACTCCAACCATACTGACTATACTCTAACACTCCAACCATACTGACTATACTCTAACACTCCAACCATACTGACTATACTCTAACACTCCAACCATACTGACTATACTCTAACACTCCAACCATACTGACTATACTCTAACACTCCAACCATACTGACTATACTCTAACACTCCAACCATACTGACTATACTCTAACACTCCAACCATACTGACTATACTCTAACACTCCAACCATACTGACTATACTCTAACACTCCAACCATACTGACTATACTCTAACACTCCAACCATACTCTAACAATTCTATGGCTATAATTTAACCATACTCTAACCATAATTTAACCATACTCTAACAATACTCTGGCTATAATTTAATCATACTCTAACAATACTCTGACCATAATTTAACCATAATTTAACTCTGTAATGTCTGGTGTCCAGGTGCCTCCACTGCTCCCCAAGTCTGACTTTGACCCAGAGCACTGCCGAGTCTCAGCTCAGCTGGACGACAACGTGAGTACAACCCCCCCCCCACAGGGATCCACCAGCTTATGGGCCCTCTGCTCTGAAACGTCTTCATAAGTGAAAGCTTTATAGTGGTGTAATTGGTCACTTTGGCATCGTGTGTGTGTGTGTGTTCCAGGTGGATGATAACATCCCCCTGCGTGTGATGCTGCTGCTGATGGATGAGGTGTTTGACCTGAAGGAGAGGAACCAGTGGCTTCGCAGGAACATCAAGAACCTTCTGCAGCAACTCATCAGAGCCACATACGGAGACACTATCAACAGGTACCACACACACACACACACACACACACACACACACACACACACACACACACATTCATCAGAGCCACATACGGAGACACTATCAACAGGTACTACACACACACACACACACACACACACACACACACACACTCATCAGAGCCACATACGGAGACACTATCAACAGGTACCACACACACACACACACACACTCATCAGAGCCACATACGGAGACACTATCAACAGGTACCACACACACACACTCATCAGAGCCACATACGGAGACACTATCAACAGGTACCACACACACACACACACACACACACACACACACACACACATTCATCAGCGCCACATACGGAGACACTATCAACAGGTACCACACACACACACACACACACACACACACATTCATCAGCGCCACATACGGAGATCTGACTATTGTCTGCCTCTGGTCTCTGCAGGAAGATCGTGGATCATGTGGACTTCATGACAGCTCCAGAACAGGTGGCCGACTACGTCAAGAAGTTCCGGTAACACACACACACACACACTCACACACCATCAGATCGCTGCGTGTGAATGGTTAGAAAGCCCATCAGTAACTCTGTGGTCCCGCAACTGTGCAGGGATTCGTACTGGCCCAACGGAATCCTGGCCGAGTCTCCACCACGCAGGGACAAGAACATCCGCATGAGGACGAGGGTCGCGGCCAAGACCAACCTATTGGGAATCATGCCAGGTAACTAATACACACACACACACACACACACACACACACACACACACACACACACACACACACACACACACACACACACACACAGAGTAAACACACACAGACTGAACAAACTTGTTCAGTATTAATCAGCCATTTGTCCTCCTCTTCCAGATGAGATGAAGCACATCATCGGGGCGGATACGACTCGTAAGGGAATCCTGCGTGTGTTTGACATGTTCCAACACGGACCAATGAATCGTCGGCTGGTCTACGTGCTGCTAGAAGGGTTTCTGGAGACCATGTTCCCTCACTACAAGTTCCCTGAGCTGTTTGTCAAACTGCACTCCCGCTCGCCGCGCACAGCCAGATACACACAGAAAGTCAAGAGCACCTTCCTGAAGAGGTGACAGGAGACTGAAACCAGGCAGGGTACCAGGTGACGCACGGCGTGAGAGAAGAGGGAGGAGAGTTGTGGGGAGGGGTGTGTGTGTGCTGTTGAGACGAGGTTAACGCACGTGTGTGTGTGTTCTGCCCTCTCTAGAAGGGATTGTTGGGACCATCCTAGTTGTTAACTCTGCCCTGCTCTCCACTTCCCCTACGTGCCTCACAAACACACTCATGTAGCACGAACAAACTGATTTGGGTTTTATTTTTTGTTTTATGCTAACTGTTTTATAGTAGATGTGTTGTCAGACTGGGAGAGCTGCTCTGATATGCCCAGCAGGTGATCTCACTTCCTGATACCAGGCCACGTATACAGAAATACATGTACCGATATAGAAATAGATTGATAGGGGAGGGGGGAATATGGCATAGAGGATGCCATGGGTAGTGAGACATGAAAGCGAGAAGGGAAGTGTCAACCACATCCGGTTCTGCAAGGCGTTTGTTTGTCACGTTTTGTCAATGTGACATCATCGTCCTGTCATAATCCTCTAGGACACGAGGAGGCTGAGTTTGATCTAAAGTCCACTCCCCCTTTTTAATGCGCCTGTCAGTAGCCATGACAACCACAGCTCTAACTGTTTGTTTGTTTTTGTTGACGGGGATGTTGGACAGCTCTACTGTGCTTCATGTTAATCATGTGGAAAGCAGAATGAACAGCTCCCCTGCCGGTGAGGCCTGGGTAACGGCCTGGGTAACGGCCTGGGTAACGGCCTGGGTAACGGCCCGGGTAACGGCCTGGGTAACGGCCCGGGTAACGGCCCGGGTAAAGGCCCGGGTAACGGCCCGGGTAACGGCCTGAAATGGCCCGTTCTAATGGACTGACACAGTCTAATAGTAATCCACTACATTTTGGAGACAGAATGAAATGACAGGGCAGACTGTAAATGTTGCTGTCTGTAGAAGCAACTGTCTGTCGAGTAGAATGTACTCGCTGGGCGTGTGTGTGTGTGTGTGTGTGTGTGTGTGTGTGTGTGTGTGTGTGTGTGTGTGTGTGTGTGTGTGTGTGTGTGTGTGTGTGTGTGTGTGTGTGTGTGTGTGTGTGTGTCTGCGTGTGGCAGTAAGATGCAGCCCTCCCCAGTCAGACACTGTGCCAGTGTGGGCCCATGCTATAGTATCATACCACTAAGTAACAAAGAGAAAACACACTGATATCCCTGCTTTATCACACTTTCATTCAGAGAAAATTTCATTTTGTGCAATATTTTTATTTGATCCATGAGTTTTTGAATAATTGTATAAAAATGGAAAACTATACTGTTTTGGAAAGATTGTAGAAACGGTGAAAGAGTTCCCCCCCTTCCCAAAGAAATTCTAACCCAACATTCCGTTGTAAAAAATCAACTTTTAATTGCAGACTCGTTTTATACGTATTTTTTTATTATTTTTTACTCCTGATGAATGTGGTTTCCATGCCGATGTGTCAGCAAGAGTGAAGAGTGATCTAGCCAGTCGAGCTAAAGCCTCTGGACGGGAAGCTATAGTTCATTGCTCTAGAGATATGGTGGAAGGACTTATTATGCATATGAACCTGTTGATTGGCGAGTGAACAGAAATGATTCACTGCTGTATGAACCAATGACAGGAGAGACTTTGGGTCATCTGTCCAATCAAATCGCAGGAAAGCCATGTTTCTGTAAAATCACTGCTAAGTAACGGAGTTATTTCATTCGCCGAACAGAGCTCCATTCCACTGCTGCCATTGGATGGAACTGTCCCTCGTCTGCTGTGATTGGCTGGCACTGAACAGCTCTAGACCTTGATTGGCAGTGTGAGGACATGAAATCTGAGCTGTGTGACTTTTAAAAGGAAGTGGATATTTGTCCGCGGACAGGAAAGGTGACAAGGGGAACCCCACAGGACGTCATCTTTAAAGCCTCCACTCTCTCCCATTCAGGATGGCTCGGCTATTGATGTCCACAGGGTTTACCCCACGTCAACATGGTCCTGCGTTGTATTAATCATTAAATGAACGGGGCACAGAATCTAACGGAGGAACACAATCTGAGACAACACAGCAAGCATCATGTACATTTGAATGAAGCGTTGCTATGAAAAGCCGGGATCTCCTAGTACATTATGAATCTATGATAATGAACCGTGTGCATATCTGTGTACAATACGTGTCTATAGTGTGCCTAAATGTTCCGTCAACTCTATTTTCATATTTTTCTTTAACAAAAGATGAGGATCAAAAAGAATGTCATGGTCATTTTAGACTGAAGAGAACTCTAACTCTAAAGACTCTGGAGCCAGAGAACTCTAAAGACTCTGGAGCCAGAGAACTCTAAAGACTCTGGAGCCAGAGAACTCTAAAGACTCTGGAGCCAGAGAACTCTAAAGACTCTGGAGCCAGAGAACTCTAAAGACTCTGGAGCCAGAGAACTCTAAAAGACTCTGGAGCCAGAGAACTCTAAAAGACTCTGGAGCCAGAGAACTCTAAAAGACTCTGGAGCCAGAGAACTCTAAAAGACTCTGGAGCCAGAGAACTCTAAAAGACTCTGGAGCCAGAGAACTCTAAAAGACTCTGGAGCCAGAGAACTCTAAAAGACTCTGGAGCCAGAGAACTCTAAAAGACTCTGGAGCCAGAGAACTCTAAAAGACTCTGGAGCCAGAGAACTCTAAAAGACTCTGGAGCCAGAGAACTCTAAAAGACTCTGGAGCCAGAGAACTCTAAAAGACTCTGGAGCCAGAGAACTCTAAAAGACTCTGGAGCCAGAGAACTCTAAAAGACTCTGGAGCCAGAGAACTCTAAAAGACTCTGGAGCCAGAGAACTCTAAAAGACTCTGTAACCAGGGGTAGGTTCTAGAAGCTGGGGTGGTCAACCCTCCTCCTGGAGAATGTTTTTCTCCAACCCTGCTCTATTCTAGCACACCCAATTTAACCAATCAAGGTGTTGAGGAGGAGCAGCTGTTTAGCAGGACCAGGTGTGTTAGAGCAGGGCTGGAGCAGAATCCTGCTCAGGATGGGTAGCTCTCCAGGAGAACAGTTGGAGACTCCTGTTCTGGGGTGTTTTTTTGCATCATGCTTATCAAACTATTCCTTTGGAAACGCTGAACTCAGATCAGTATAACACTAATAATAAAATGGTAACTGACCACTGTGTGGCATGTTGTTCTTCAGTGATCTCTCTCCACAGTGCCCTGGTTCTTCACACTCTCTATTCATTTTCAATTGAAGGGGCTTTATTGACATGGGAAACATAAGTTAACATTGCCAAAGCAAGTGAAGTAGATAATAAACAATTAAAATGAACAGTAAACATTATACACACAAAAGTTCCAAAAGAATAAAGACATTTCAAATGTCGTATTTGACCCTTCCTCTGTCTTCCTCGCTCCCTCTTCATCTCCCTCTCTCTCCATTCACACACTCCAGTTAGTGTCAGCAGGAGCTTCTGTTAGCAGCTTAACATGGTTTAGGACAGGGTTCCCCAACTGGTGATTTTATTTGCCCTCCCCCAAGTTTTCTGAACAAAACATAAAAGTTATATGTTTTATTGTTGGACATAAAAGACTGTAAAAACACCAGCAAAACAGCTGCAAGTGATTTTAATTTTGGAAATCTGTTTCAAAGTATTCCCATGCGTAAAAGAGCAATACACTGTATGTGATCGAATACACACATAAGCAAGGTTTGACATGTTTTTAGTAAAATCTTTTTGGGCTTCTTGTGGTCAATTTGCAGTCTACAAATGTGCAATTATGTTCCGGCCCCCTGACCATCCGCGACTGAATCATCTAGTTGATGATCCCTGGCTTTGGAGATGTAGATTTATACCCACGTTCACTCTCCCACACCAACTCCTAATACCAGCCTAGCCATTTACTCTCCCACACCAACTCCTAATACCAGCCTAGCCATTAACACTCCCACACCAACTCCTAATACCAGCCTAGCCATTAACACTCCCACACCAACTCCTAATACCAGCCTAGCCATTAACACTCCCACACCAACTCCTAATACCAGCCTAGCCATTTACACTCCCACACCAACTCCTAATACCAGCCTAGCCATTAACTCTCCCACACCAACTCCTAATACCAGCCTAGCCATTAACACTCCCACACCAACTCCTAATACCAGCCTAGCCATTAACACTCCCACACCAACTCCTAATACCAGCCTAGCCATTAACTCTCCCACACCAACTCCTAATACCAGCCTAGCCATTAACTCTCCCACACCAACTCCTAATACCAGCCTAGCCATTAACACTCCCACACCAACTCCTAATACCAGCCTAGCCATTCACACTCCCACACCAGCATAATACCAGCCTAGCCATTCACACTCCCACACCAGCATAATACCAGCCTAGCACCAGCCCGTCAGCACCTATCACCTGGTTAGAGCATTGGAGGCAGCTGCCCTGCAGTGTTTTCAATGCCAGAAATGTGGCCATGTAGTGTCAGTTTGTATGAAGGGAGCAACCTAGATGTGGAAGGGCTGGTGGTTATGTTTTTGTGCCAGTCGGTTCTTGGAAGGAGAGTGGCTGGTGCAAACAGAACTATACCGGGCTTTAACCCTCAGGAGCCCACTAGCTAGATGTGCAGGTAAGAGACACAAGTGAGAGCCACCAGCGAACCAAGAAACATGGTGTTAATGAAGATTCGGGGACCAGGTGTAAGTTCAGGGCCGGATGAATGCAGGGGCCCCTGGGCCCAGGGCCAAAAGAAAATGTATTTTTGTATATTTTTTTACATTTAAAAATAAATTAAGTAAGTATATACAGTGCCTTCGAAAAGTATTCAGACCCCTTGACTTTTTCCACATTTTGTTACATTTCAGCCTTATTCTAAAATTCAATAAATAAATCCTCAGCAATCTACACACATCACCCCATAATGACAAAGTGAAAACAGGTTTGTAGAATTCTTTGCAAATCTATTACAAATAAAAAGAACATACCTTATTTACATAAGTATTCAGGCCCTTTGCTATGAGACTCGACATTGAGCTCAGGTGCATCCTGTTTCCATTGGTCATCCTTGATGTTGAGGATTTGGAAAGGCACACACCTGTCTATATAAGGTCCCACAGTTGACAGTGCATGTCAGCAAAAACCAAGCCATGAGGTCAAAGGAATTGTCCGTAGAGCTCAGACAGGATTGTGTCGAGGCACAGATCTGGGAAGGGTACCAAAACATTTCTCCAGCATTGAAGGTCCCCAAGAACCCAGTGGCCTCCATCATTCTTCAATGGAAGAAGTTTGGAACCACCAAGATTCTTCCTAGAGCTGGCCGCCCAGCCAAACTGAGCAATCGGGGGAGAAGGGCCTTGGTCAGGGAGGTGACCAAGAACCTGATGGTCACTCTGACAGGTCCAGAGTTCCTCTGTGGAGATGGGAGAACCTTCCAGAAGGACAACCATCTCTGCAGCACTCCACCAATCAGGCCTTTATGGTAGAATGGTAAAAGGGTACCATTCACTGAGTCATTGATTCCTCCAGGAGAGTTATAATACTAGTTACTACTGTCTGATTGAGTTGATTCCTCCAGGAGAGTTATACTATCAGTTACTACTACTGTCTGATACATGGAATTGATTCCTCCAGGAGAGTAATAATTAAGCAATAATGCCTGAGGTGTGGTATATGACCAATATACCACGGCTAAGGGCTGTTCTTAGGCACGACGCAAAGCTGAGACAGGAAGTGTGTGTGAAACGTTGCCTTTTTCAGGTGAGAGAAGTCTAAAGACTTAATATGGTGCAATGTTCTTAATAATGTCTGATAGGAAATAATGATGGTTTCTTTTGAAATGCCGGAGTCGTTCTCCAGACTGGTAAGAATAGATTTTGTGCACTACATAAGGAATAGGAGGTGCATCCCAATAACCTCTTTCTTCTTAAGTGTGCACTTGTTCACTTCCCTTCATTGATTTGAAAGGAAATGACTGACATGACTACACCAAATCCAATGCTTTTCAATTTGTGGGGAGTAGTGCACACTTTGGGAGGAAGTAGAGATTATTAGGGGTGGCAGGTCGCCTAGTGGTTAGAGCGTTGGGCAGGTAGCCTAGTGGTTGGAGCGTTGGGCTGGTCGCCTAGTGGTTAGAGCGTTGGGCTGGTCGCCTAGTGGTTAGAGCGTTGGGCAGGTCGCCTAGTGGTTAGAGCGTTGGGCAGGTAGCCTAGTGGTTGGAGCGTTGGGCAGGTAGCCTAGTGGTTAGAGCGTTGGGCAGGTAGCCTAGTGGTTAGAGCGTTGGGCAGGTAGCCTAGTGGTTGGAGCGTTGGGCAGGTAGCCTAGTGGTTAGAGCGTTGGGCAGGTAGCCTAGTGGTTAGAGCGTTGGGCAGGTAGCCTAGTGGTTAGAGCGTTGGGCAGGTAGCCTAGTGGTTGGAGCGTTGGGCAGGTAGCCTAGTGGTTAGAGCGTTGGGCAGGTAGCCTAGTGGTTAGAGCGTTGGGCAGGTAGCCTAGTGGTTAGAGCGTTGGGCAGGTAGCCTAGTGGTTAGAGCGTTGGGCAGGTAGCCTAGTGGTTAGAGCAGTGGGCAGGTAGCCTAGTGGTTAGAGCGTTGGGCAGGTAGCCTAGTGGTTAGAGCGTTGGGCAGGTCGCCTAGTGGTTGGAGCGTTGGGCAGGTAGCCTAGTGGTTAGAGCGTTGGGCTGGTAGCCTAGTGGTTAGAGCGTTGGGAAGGTCGCCTAGTGGTTAGAGCGTTGGGCAGGTAGCCTAGTGGTTAGAGCGTTGGGCAGGTCGCCTAGTGGTTAGAGCGTTGGGCTGGTAGCCTAGTGGTTAGAGCGTTGGGCAGGTCGCCTAGTGGTTGGAGCGTTGGGCAGGTCGCCTAGTGGTTAGAGCGTTGGGCTGGTCGCCTAGTGGTTAGAGCGTTGGGAAGGTCGCCTAGTGGTTAGAGCGTTGGGCAGGTCGCCTAGTGGTTAGAGCGTTGGGCTGGTCGCCTAGTGGTTAGAGCGTTGGGCAGGTCGCCTAGTGGTTAGAGCGTTGGGAAGGTCGCCTAGTGGTTAGAGCGTTGGGCAGGTCGCCTAGTGGTTAGAGCGTTGGGCAGGTCGCCTAGTGGTTAGAGCGTTGGGAAGGTCGCCTAGTGGTTAGAGCGTTGGGCTGGTAGCCTAGTGGTTAGAGCGTTGGGCTGGTAGCCTAGTGGTTAGAGCGTTGGGAAGGTCGCCTAGTGGTTAGAGCGTTGGGCAGGTCGCCTAGTGGTTAGAGCGTTGGGCAGGTCGCCTAGTGGTTAGAGCGTTGGGCAGGTCGCCTAGTGGTTAGAGCGTTGGGAAGGTCGCCTAGTGGTTAGAGCGTTGGGCTGGTAGCCTAGTGGTTAGAGCGTTGGGCTGGTAGCCTAGTGGTTAGAGCGTTGGGAAGGTCGCCTAGTGGTTAGAGCGTTGGGCAGGTAGCCTAGTGGTTAGAGCGTTGGGCAGGTAGCCTAGTGGTTAGAGCGTTGGGCAGGTCGCCTAGTGGTTAGAGCGTTGGGCAGGTCGCCTAGTGGTTAGAGCGTTGGGCAGGTAGCCTAGTGGTTGGAGCGTTGGGCAGGTCGCCTAGTGGTTAGAGCGTTGGGCTGGTAGCCTAGTGGTTAGAGCGTTGGGAAGGTCGCCTAGTGGTTGGAGCGTTGGGCAGGTCGCCTAGTGGTTAGAGCGTTGGGCAGGTCGCCTAGTGGTTAGAGCGTTGGGCAGGTCGCCTAGTGGTTAGAGCGTTGGGCAGGTAACCTAGTGGTTAGAGCGTTGGGCAGGTAGCCTAGTGGTTAGAGCGTTGGGCAGGTAGCCTTGTGGTTAGAGCGTTGGGCAGGTAGCCTAGTGATTGGAGCGTTGGTCAGGTAGCCTAGTGGTTGGAGCGTTGGGCAGGTAGACTAGTGGTTGGAGCGTTGGGCAGGTAGCCTAGTGGTTAGAGCGTTGGGCAGGTAGCCTAGTGGTTAGAGCGTTGGGCAGGTAGCCTAGTGGTTGGAGCGTTGGGCAGGTAGCCTAGTGGTTGGAGCGTTGGGCAGGTAGCCTAGTGGTTAGAGCGTTGGGCAGGTAGCCTAGTGGTTAGAGCGTTGGGCAGGTAGCCTAGTGGTTAGAGCGTTGGGCAGGTAGCCTAGTGGTTGGAGCGTTGGGCAGGTAGCCTAGTGGTTGGAGCGTTGGGCAGGTAGCCTAGTGGTTGGAGCGTTGGGCAGGTAGCCTAGTGGTTAGAGCGTTGGGCAGGTAGCCTAGTGGTTAGAGCGTTGGGCTGGTAGCCTAGTGGTTAGAGCGTTGGGCAGGTAGCCTAGTGGTTAAAGCGTTGGGCAGGTAGCCTAGTGGTTAGAGCGTTGGGCTGGTAGCCTAGTGGTTAGAGCGTTGGGCAGGTAGCCTAGTGGTTAAAGCGTTGGGCAGGTAGCCTAGTGGTTAGAGCGTTGGGCAGGTAGCCTAGTGGTTGGAGCGTTGGGCAGGTAGCCTAGTGGTTGGAGCGTTGGTCAGGTAGCCTAGTGGTTGGAGCGTTGGGCAGGTAGCCTAGTGGTTAGAGCGTTGGGCAGGTAGCCTAGTGGTTGGAGCGTTGGGCAGGTAGCCTAGTGGTTGGAGCGTTGGGCAGGTAGCCTAGTGGTTAGAGCGTTGGGCCAGTAACCGAAAGGTTGCTAGATCGAATCCCCGAGCTGACAAGGTAAAAATCTGTCGTTCTGCCCCTGAACTGTTCCTAGGCCGTCATAGTAAATAAGAATTTGTTCTTAACTGGTTTGCCTGGTTAAATAAATAAATATAAATACAATTAGGACTCACCCAGGGTGTCATATAATGCACTCTATAGGGAATATGGTATCATGATATATTCCACTAGTACAGTGGTTCCCCAACTGTTTATAGTCCTGTACCCCTTCAAATATTCAACCTCCAGCTGTACCCCCTCTAGCACCAGGGTCAGCGCACTCTCAAATGTTGTTTTTCGCCATCATTGTAAGCCTGCCACACACACTATACGATACATTTATTAAACATAAGAATGAGTGTGAGTTTTTGTCACAACCCGGCTCACGGGAAGGGAGAACAAGCTCTTATAGGACCAGGGCACAAATAGTAATCAATAATTTTGCTCTTTATTTAACCATCTTACATATAAAACCTTATTTGTTCGTCGTAAATTGTGAATAACTCACCACAGGTTAATGAGAAGGGTGTGCTTGAAAGGATGCACATAACTCTGCAATGTTTGGTTGTATTAGAGAGAGTCTCAGTCTTAAATCCTTTTCCACACACCTAGTATTTAGTTTTCATGCTAGTGAGGGCCGGGAATCCACTCTCACAGAGGTACGTGGTTGCAAAGGGCATCAGTGTCTTAACAGCGCAATTTGCAGACCAATCCAGAAATATGTCAGTGGCTTCTGATTAAATAACATTTTCACAGAACCGCTTGTTGCAATTTCGATGAGGCTCTCTAGTTCAGATATTGGTAAGTGGACTGGAGGCAGGGCCTGAAAGGGATAACCTGCGTAATTGCACATCCAACTCACTCAGGTGCTTCGCTATATCACATTCGACATTGTCCGTAAGCTTGAGTTCATTTGCACACCAAAAAATCATGCAATGATGGAAAGAAAGACCTGTGTGTTGCTCTTGTTAATGCAGACAGAGCTCCAACTTCTTAATCATAGTCTCAATTTTGCCCGCACATTGAATATAGTTGCGGAGAGTCCCTGTAATCCTAGATTCAGATCATTCAGGCAAGAAAAAACATCACCCAGATAGACCAGTCGTGTGAGAAACTCGTCATCGTGCAAGCGGTCAGACAAGTGAAAATGATGGTCAGTAAAGAAAACATTAAGCTCGTCTCTCAATTAATAACAATGTGTCAATATTTTGCCCCTTGATAACCAGCGCACTTCTGTATGTTGTAAAAGCGTTACATGGTCGCTGCCCATATCACTGCATAGTGCAAAAAATACAAGAGGGCCTTGTTTTAACAAAGTTACCCATTTCCACTGTAGTGTCCAAAACGTCTTTCAAGCTGTCAGGCTTGACAGTTTAACAGGTATCCCTGTTATGGCTTTTGCGCTTCCCTCTCGGTGGATGCTGCAGTGTACCCAAGTGGTGTCGGGAGCAACAGCCCCACTCCACTATGTCTCGCTGTCATGGTTTTTGCGCCATCAGTACAGATACAAACATGAGCAGCAGCTACGTTTGGCTACATACGGACCGTTAGTGGAATTTCCGCGAGAGAGTAACGGTTAATGTAATTGGATGCTCATTATTTGACTAGGCTACCTGTATTTGACTTGTTATTTCGCTGAACACTAGATGGTTTAATTTTATTTTTGACAGTGAAAAGAGGCTACTCAGGCAAGAAAAAAAACTCACCCAAATGTGAAGCACCTTTGGAAAATATAAATGTACTGTTTGAAAATGCGATTCTTTTTTTTGTGAATCATATTTTTATTTGTAGTACCCCCGACGGCATTGCAGAATATGGTGTCATGGAAACAGTTCAGAAACAGGACGGAGAACAAAAGAGAACATTTATTTACTGAGGTAGGAGATCACTTTATGGGACCACACAATCATTTAACCCAGACACACACCCTCTCTCACTCACTCTCACTCTCCCAGGATGCGGTCCCAACACTTAAGACACACCCTATCCCCTCAGCCCTCAAATTAAGTGGACACTTCTGATGACGTATCATGACGTCTGACGAGTATACACTTGCAGGGCAAGGGAGGAAGGAATGATTTTTAAATGGACCCCCCTTGGCTGGAAATCTGTCACTCGTTCATCCAGCGATGATTGTGTTTTCAGCCACCGGTAGCTTGTGGGTGCGTTATATGCTCTACAGTCAATTATGAGTGCATGTCTACTTTTATATTAAATATATAATTAGTAATTTACACCTACTGTATGATAGCTAGCAAATGAATTGCCTAGCTGGAACTTCTGAAAAAGAAAAATGTTTTATTTCTACAATTTTCAAAAGATAACCAAACAAAAACATATTTACTTTTTACGAGACGTGTTTGTGCCGTCATGTGCATTAGTAGCACAATTTCTAACTGATTTGCATTGTTTTTTACTTACACTTGTATGTTGACTTTCGCTGACTTTTGTTAGCAGATGTACAATCATGGTGAATTGAATTATAGGGAGGTTCAGGCCAGGAGTGAATATAATTATACACTCGCTAAGCCGACTAAAAACGAGGGCTGAGGGGCTTACATTGCTAACTTCCCTTGCTTGGCCAAACATTTGGACCGCCTGCCAAGATGGCGACGTGGATTTCCCCAAGGGCATAAGGCGAAGGTAAGTGGACGAGGGTGTATCTTTTAAGTGTTTGGACCGCAGCCTCTCTCTCTCTCTCTCTCTCTCTCACACACCTTAGTCCTGGTCGTACACCCTGCCGTAGAGACATGCGGTCACTAGTCCGACGGTCATCCCTGAGTGTTCCATGGTCACTCGACCATCTGCGGTCGTCTTGACCTGGTCAGGTTGTTCTAGAACCATGCCGCTCCCTAGCAACGACGGGTAAACGTGACGGGTTCCGAACTTCCCCTCCAATAGGAAGTCAACTCTCGACTCTGCCTCCTCCACTTCCTGTCCACAGGAGCTGACCTCCGACCCCAAGCAGCGGACCAATGCGCACACCTGGAGGGGGAGGGGTTATTCATCAATACCATGCATGAACTGTTGTACTACTGCAAGAGGCTTAATTATTGGAAGATCACAGCTGGACATGAGGTAAAAACTCAAGCTTAGGAACTGGTCAACTGTATACTGAGTAGAACTGGTAGACTGTATACTGAGTAGAACTAGTAGACTGTATACTGAGTAGAACTAGTAGACTGTATACTGAGTAGAACTAGTAGACTGTATACTGAGTAGAACTGGTAGACTGTATACAACTGGTAGACTGTATACTGAGTAGAACTGGTAGACTGTATACAACTGGTAGACTGAGTAGAACTGGTAGACTGTATACAACTGGTAGACTGTATACTGAGTAGAACTGGTAGACTGTATACAACTGGTAGACTGAGTAGAACTGGTAGACTGTATACAACTGGTAGACTGTATACTGAGTAGAACTGGTAGACTGTATACAACTGGTAGACTGAGTAGAACTGGTAGACTGTATACAACTGGTAGACTGTATACTGAGTAGAACTGGTAGACTGTATACAACTGGTAGACTGAGTAGAACTGGTAGACTGTATACAACTGGTAGACTGTATACTGAGTAGAACTGGTAGACTGTATACAACTGGTAGACTGAGTAGAACTGGTAGACTGTATACTGAGTAGAACTGGTAGACTGTATACAACTGGTAGACTGAGTAGAACTGGTAGACTGTATACAACTGGTAGACTGTATACTGAGTAGAACTGGTAGACTGTATACTGAGTAGAACTGGTAGACTGTATACAACTGGTAGACTGAGTAGAACTGGTAGACTGTATACAACTGGTAGACTGAGTAGAACTGGTAGACTGTATACTGAGTAGAACTAGTAGACTGTATACTGAGTAGAACTGGTAGACTGTATACTGAGTAGAACTGGTAGACTGTATACAACTGGTAGACTGTATACTGAGTAGAACTGGTAGACTGTATACAACTGGTAGACTGTATACTGAGTAGAACTGGTAGACTGTATACAACTGGTAGACTGTATACTGAGTAGAACTGGTAGACTGTATACTGAGTAGAACTGGTAGACTGTATACAACTGGTAGACTGTATACTGAGTAGAACTGGTAGACTGTATACTGAGTAGAACTGGTAGACTGTATACTGAGTAGAACTAGTAGACTGTATACTGAGTAGAACTGGTAGACTATATAGTATACACAGTGCAGTTCCAAATGGAGGTTGTATTGTGAGTCAATTTAAACGTTGGTCCCTACCTGTACATTGTAGCGTCCGTTAACCGTGTGAGTGCCAGAGAACGCTCCTAGAGCATAGAGCTCCGCATTGTCCCCCTGTGGGGAGCGTCGGTACTGCAGGTGGCAACAGAAAGGACCGTCACACACAGTCAGCTGGCCCTCTGAACCACTCAGCAGGAGGAAGGAGAAGGGATCATAAATCATAGAGGAGGTGAAGGGAAAGGGGGGTGAGGGAGAGACGGTAGGAGGAGAGGTAGAGACAGAATCCTCCTGGCAGTGTTGACTCTCCTGTAGACAGAACCCAGAGTTGCCCTCCCTCTGTCCAGACAGAGGCTTAGGTGACCTGGTATAAGCTTCCACAGCCTCTCCTCCCATCTCCCCCTCTCCTCCTGCCTCCCCCTCTCCTCTTGCAGTCTCTCCTCCTGCCTCCCCCTCTCCTCTTGCAGTCTCTCCTCCTGCCTCTCCCTCTCCTCCTGCAGTCTCTCCCCCTGTCGTCCCCTCTCCTCCTGCCTGTCCCTTGGCCCTCTTCTCTGTTCCCAGCCAGGCAGTGTCCAGTACAGGTATCCTCAGCACCAGCAGCCTCCCCTCCTCTGGCTGCCCAGCCCTGGCATGGTGGTAGATGGCAGTTCCAGGGGTGAAGATGCCACTTCCTGTCATACCCAGGCTGTCTGCCCTGATGTTAGCTGCCAGCAGAGTGGTGTTAGCTCCCCGACTGAAGGCTCTCTGGAACTGAACGGCTGACAGCAGAGGAAGCTGGTTCATCCAGGCTGTGGGGTAGACCATCTGTCTGATACCCTGAGGAGAAATAGAAAGACAGAAACATGAACACAGACTGTTAACAACTTCATTTGGAAGCATAATGAAACATTGTGTGTTTGTATAATAATAATTTGGTGAGAGCTTATATTTGTCCTATTACACACATATACCAGTGTGTATTAATATGCATGTGTGAATTGTATTTTTTTAATATATATTTTTTAACATATCCTATCCGCACTCTCTGAGACACCCTCAGAGAGTGCGGGTCACAGCCAGGGTCTGCCATCAACAACAGCGATGCAGGAGCAATTAGGGTCAAGTATCTTGCTCAAGGGCAACTCGAACGATTAAAAAAAAAAAAAAATTGGGGGGGGGTTACTGGCCCAACGCTCTAACCACAGGGCTACCTGCTGCCCTCTGAGCTTCCTGTACGTACCTGCTCCAGTAGTCTGATGGTAGGGTCATGGAACAGGATGTCGAAGCAGGTGAACACTCCAAACCGTCCGGCGAACGGCGTGTCAAAGGTCACCACCTCTAGTCTGGGCGGGGCATCAAAAGCGTTCTCAAAGTAGAGGTTGTGTTTGTGGTAGCGCGCTGCCAGGGAACCGTCCGACCTGCAGTGAATGGGAAAACAACATGTCTTTTTCATCTATAGAATATATATTATTAAACATACTGTACATACAGAGAATGGTTGATGGTGGGGGTGCGCTTTGAATGAACGCCTCTTAACAATATAGCAAAAACATCATTCCAACTCCTGTATATAAACGCAATATAATGTAATTCCTCTATTCCAAGAGCACCTCTGGAGGGTTTTATAAAACCTGAAACTTCCTGTCCACCTTTTATTCTCTAGCGGCTCATGAACGACGTGTTCAAAACAGCAACACAGGTACTACCAACCTGAAGACGACATCAGTGTTGAACTGCCAGCGCCCATCGGGGGGGCAGGTGGGGTGAGAGGTCAGAGGGCAGGGCTGGAGATCAGGCATGTTGGCCACCAGGTAAAGACTGTGACGTCGAGCCATGCAGCTCAACCTCTGGAGGACCTGAGAGAGAACAGGACAGAATACACATTTGACGATATTTGATCCCCCCCCAAAAAAATATACCAAAAGACAAACACAGTGTACAAAGCATTAGGAACACCTGCTCTTTCCATGACAGACTGACCAGGTGAATCCAGGTGAAAGCTATGATCCCTTATTGATGTCACTTGATAAATCCACTTCAATCAGAGTAGATGAAGGGGAGGAGACAGGTTAAATAAGGACTTTTAAGCCTTGAGACAATTGAGACATGATTGTGTACAGAATGTGTGCCATTCAGAGAGCGAATGGGCAAGACAAAAGATGTAAGTGCCTTTGAACGGGGGTATGGTAGTAGGTGCCAGGCGCACCTGTTTGTGTCAAGAACTGCAACGCTGCTGGGTTTTTCATGCTCAACATTTTCCCGTGTGTATCAAGAATGGTTCACCACCAAAAAGACTTCCAACCAACTTGACACAACTGTGGGAAGCGTTGGAGTCCACATGGGCCAGAATCCCTGTGGAACACTTTGGACACCTTGTAGAGTCCATGACCTGATGAATTGCAACTCAATATTAGGAAGGTGTTCTTAATGTTTTGTACACTCAGTGTGTGTGTGTGTGTGTGTGTGTGTGTGTGTACTCAGGTCTGGCTTTATTGGTGGGCCTGGCCCGCCCTACCGCACCTCCTTGTCCGTCCAAATAAAATATTGATAATTTATTTGAGACGCGCCCGGCAGAAAGACGCATCAATCTCAAATAAAGCATCCAAGTGAGTGTAACAGCACCCCTCTGTCTCAGTATGTGTAGACCATGTATCTGATGCTGTCTGGACAGTGAAACAGCACCCCTCTGTCTCAGTATGTGTAGACCATGTATCTGATGCTGTCTGGACAGTGAAACAGCTCCCCTCTGTCTCAGTATGTGTAGACCATGTATCTGATGCTGTCTGGACAGTGAAACAGCACCCCTCTGTCTCAGTATGTGTAGACCATGTATCTGATGCTGTCTGGACAGTGAAACAGCTCCCCTCTGTCTCAGTATGTGTAGACCATGTATCTGATGCTGTCTGGACAGTGAAACAGCTCCCCTCTGTCTCAGTATGTGTAGACCATGTATCTGATGCTGTCTGGACAGTGAAACAGCTCCCCTCTGTCTCAGTATGTGTAGACCATGTATCTGATGCTGTCTGGACAGTGAAACAGCACCCCTCTGTCTCAGTATGTGTAGACCATGTATCTGATGCTGTCTGGACAGTGAAACAGCTCCCCTCTGTCTCAGTATGTGTAGACCATGTATCTGATGCTGTCTGGACAGTGAAACAGCTCCCCTCTGTCTCAGTATGTGTAGACCATGTATCTGATGCTGTCTGGACAGTGAAACAGCTCCCCTCTGTCTCAGTATGTGTAGACCATGTATCTGATGCTGTCTGGACAGTGAAACAGCTCCCCTCTGTCTCAGTATGTGTAGACCATGTATCTGATGCTGTCTGGACAGTGAAACAGCTCCCCTCTGTCTCAGTATGTGTAGACCATGTATCTGATGCTGTCTGTACCAAAAGAGTATGACATGTCATACTACTTCTGTCCAGACAGCATCAGATACATGGGCAACATACTGTAAGATGCCTTCTCCGGTGAGAGAGTTTCAGCAGAGAGCATTTTTTTTTAAAGAATTTTTATTTCACCTTTATTTAACCAGGTAGGCCAGTTGAGAACAAGTTCTCATTTACAACTGTGACCTGGCCCAGATAAAGCAAAGCAGTGCGACACAAACAACAACACAGAGTTACACATAAACAAACGTACAGTCAATAACACAATAGAAAAAATAAGTCTATATACAGTGTGTTCAAACGGCATGAGGAGGTAAGACAATAAATAGGCCATAGTAGCGAAGTAATTACAATTTAGCAGATTAACACTGGAGTGATAGATGCGCAGATGGTGATGTGCAAGTAGAGATACTGGGGTGCAAAAGAGCAGAAAAGTAAATAAAAACAATATGGGGATGAGGTAGGTAGATTGGGTGGGCTATTTACAGATGGACTATGTACAGCTGCAGCGATCGGTAAGCTGCTCAGATAGCTGATGTTTAAAGTTAGTGGGGGAAGTAAAAGTCTCCAGCTTCAGCGATTTTTGCAATTCGTTACAGTCATTGGCAGCAGAGAACTGGAAGGAAAGGCGGCCAAAGGAGGTGTTGGCTTTGGGGATGACCAGTGAGATATACCTGCTGGAGCGTGTGCTACGGGTGGGTGTTGTTATCGTGACCAGTTAGCTGAGATAAGGCGGAGCTTTACCTAGCATAGACTTATAGATGACCTGGAGCCAGTGGGTCTGGCGACGAATATGTAGCGAGGGCCAGCCGACTGGAGCATACCAGTCGCAGTGGTGGGTCGTATATGGGGCTTTGGTGACAAAACGGATGGCACTGTGATAGACTGCGTCCAGTTTGCTGAGTAGAGTATTGGAAGCTATTTTGTAAATGACATCGCCAAAGTCAAGGATCGGTAGGATAGTCAGTTTTACGAGGGTATGTTTGGCGGCATGAGTGAAGGAGGCTTTGTTGCGAAACAGGAAGCCAATTCTAGATTACATTTTTGATTGGAGATGTTTAATAGGAGTCTGGAAGGAGAGTTTACAGTCTAGTCAGACACCTAGGTATTTGCAGTTGTCCACATATTCTAAGTCAGAACCGTCCAGAGTAGTGATGCTAGTCAGGCGGGCGGGTGCGGGCAGCGAACGGTTGAAAAGCATGCATTTGGTTTTACTAGCGTTTAAGAGCAGTTGGAGGCCACGGAAGGAGTGTTGTATGGCATTGAAGCTCGTTTGGAGGTTAGTTAACACAGTGTCCAAAGAAGGGCCAGATGTATACAGAATGGTGTCGTCTGCGTAGAGGTGGATCAGGGAATCACCCGCAGCAAGAACGACATCGTTGATATATACAGAGAAAAGAGTCTGTCCGAGAATTAAACCCTGTGGTACCCCCATAGAGACTGCCAGAGGTCCGGACAACAAGCCCTCCGATTTGACACACTGAACTCTGTCTGAGAAGTAGTTGGTGAACCAGGCGAGGCAATCATTTGAGAAACCAAGGCTGTTGAGTCTGCTGATAAGAATACGGTGATTGACAGATTCGAAAGCCTTGGCCAGGTTGATGAAGACGGCTGCACAATACTGTCTTTTATCGATGGCGGTTATGATATCGTTTAGTACCTTCGTTCAGCTCCCCAGAATGCATCTGTTCACCTCCCCAGAATGCATCTGTTCACCTCTCCAGAATGCATCTGTTCACCTCCCCAGAATGCATCAGTTCACCTCCCCAGAATGCATCTGTTCACCTCCCCAGAATGCATCTGTTCACCTCTCCAGAATGCATCTGTTCACCTCTCCAGAATGCATCTGTTCACCTCCCCAGAATGCATCTGTTCACCTCCCCAGAATGCATCTGTTCACCTCCCCAGAATGCTGTCTCCAGCCAATTCTTGCCCATTCATTGTTTTGTCAATTGTTTGCCCTTTGATTGTTTATTTTTGATCAATTCCCCATTACACATGTCACCTGTAGACCTACTAAATGTACTGTAAATCCCCCATCATTCGGTTACATTAATGTTTGTTAATGCATGTAGCAATCTGAGGAGGATGGTGGGAGGAGCTATAGAGGTATGGGCTGGAATAGAATAAATGAAACATATATTGTTTGACTCTGTTCCATTAATTCAATTCCACCCATTACAATGAGCCCATCCTCCTATAGCTCTGCCTACCAGCCTCCACTGGTATTATTTACAGTAATTTACAGTTCTCATTGTTTGCAGAGTTCACAACCTGTTACACTTGTGAGAAACAGGTTTAGGTTTATTTCATAACCATTGTGAGTTTTGTATTTTTTTTATTTTATTGTCTTTTGTTTGGTCCATGTTAGCAATGAGCATGTCTGGTTTCTCTTTCCTGATAACGTTGAGGGAGCGCGCGTGCCTGAGCACACAGAGGTTGGCCTCCTACCTGGTCTGCTGCCTGCAAAAATAGGAAAGTGCCCATTTGTGGATGTCTGATATCTGATTGTCTTAACACCCCACGTCCACCACTAATAAACTGAGCTTCTCAGTCATTTCTTCTTCACCTCACACAAAGTCTCTTTTTTAAAATATCCATCGCGAATGATAACTCCTCAGTATTTGAAACATATTTTCCAACACTCCCGAACAAAATATCACGATCTGATGATTCCATATATCCAGTGGAAAGTCATTAAAAAAACAGCTGTCTGTCCCGAGGTCACTGGCGTGGGAGACTCTGAGGGCCTAGAACAGGCTAGTTGATACTATGTTGCATGTTCGCTAGCGACAGCTTCTTCCGGCCAACCCAGTTGATTTGATACAATGTTACACTTCACTAGCTATAGCTCAAGTCAAGACAGATAGTAAGGGAGGCAGACAGGCAGAGTAGAGAGATGAATGAGATTGAAAGAACCTGAATTTTCATCAGGATATTTTCTACTGTTATTTGTCAGCTTTAGGCCTATGTATTTTACTTAGTTGACTATGGAACTTCTAGGCTTACTGCTGCATTGGCCAATAGGCTATCTTTGAGTTCTATGCACTCATTTCTTTAACTGCCAATAGATCAATGTGTCCATATGGCTGAGGCTGGTATTCTTGCCTTAGTTAAATTTTAACTTATAGATTTGTATTATTTTACTTCAGATTTTTATGATTAACCACGTGACAATGATTCTGAGAAATTAAAACGTTATTATTGAAATTAAAGTGTTCCACAAAAATGTGCATATAAAAATAATCAGAACTGGCACAAAGCTTAGTAGAAATGGTAGGATCAATTGTAAGCTTCCCCAAACTGGAAACTCACGAGCTGCCTATGGTTTTTACTATAACACCGTTTAAAAAACTATTGTGAACGTGCATGCGCTTGCGCTTGCACACCCAAAGGGCCGTTCAACTGATTCGTTCTGGAGCCGGCCCTGTACATACCTCAGTGTGAGTGTGTCTGTCTGTCTGTGTACAGGGGTTCCAGTCCTCGGACTGTGGGTCAGGGATGGTCTCTAGGTAACCAGAGATGGACAGACGACTGAAGTTAAACCCCTGGAGACCATCCTCTGGAAATACTATGATCTGAGCCCCCTGAAAGAGAGAGAATTAGGGAAACGGGTGAGACTCGAAAGGGAGAAGAGAGCTTTAAAGCTAACTCCAGCACTTCAAGATTGATGTGTATCCTTCCTGTCAAAGACGAGTGTAACCCAGTCCTGAAGAGCTTAGCGGCAGGGCGTGCAGGCTTTAGTTCCAGCCCCGCACTAACACATCTGGTTATGTTAATTGAAAGAGAAGACCCTCTACCAGCCCCCCCCCCACAAATGTAGACAACCTGTTCCGCAGCTCGCGCGGCCTGCTCCTCGTACACATCCAAGTTGCTCATCATGTGCTTGAGCGCCGCGGTCCGGGACAGAGGTACGTGCGGCTCCGGGTTCAGAATTATCCGGTGCTCGTATACCGCAGCCACGTAGGATTGGCCGGGAGTCCCCTCTGTCTTGTCCCCAGCCCGAGTTAACGTTACGGGGAACCGACAGAGAACAGCCACCGCCGCCACGGTTTGGAGGACACGGAGGGCCATGGCCGAATGACCAGAGCACGGGATATATGGGGAACTTCGGAATTCTGATAGGGAGGACCGGTCAGTACGAGTTCAATGGTCACTCAGTCCAAAGTTCTCAACACTCGTTAAACAAATAAAACCACGAGTTTGTTTCTAATTCTGACCTGCTTCACAATTACAAAGTGAGTTTTACAAAAGTATAGCTGTTGATAGAATGGATGCAATATTAACACGTTGTTGTTACATTGTAACTAGCTACTGTAGCTATATCTAATCACTGTTTGTTGTTGTTTCTACTGTCCTGTCTTCTTCTTTAAGGTTTTATGGCAGACTATTGGTGTATCGCCGGCTCCTACTTACTCTGCGGGGTATTGACTACTGGTTGGTTGAAAAGTGCATGTGACATCGTTCCAGCCTTCGGTGATAGGCTGTTGGCTTGTCTGAGGGCGTGTTCTTCTGTGTGAGCCCATGCAGCGCTGCGGCATGACCGCTAGGCGGCAGCAGCTCACTGTAAATATACAGTAGCCAAATATATTTTTGTTTTATCCAGTATTTTTGGATACTATTTAGGTAGCCTGTTTTCTGTTGTGTTTTGTGGGTGGTTATTTCCTGTTTAGTGTTTTTGTGTTTCACCTTTCGGGACTGTTCGTTTGTCGGTTTATTGTTTTGTTTCAGTGTTCAGTTTTATTATTAAAACATTATGGACACATACCACGCTGCGCTTTGGTCCTCCTCTTCTTCTCCTCCAGACGACGAACGTTACATTGTCACAATTCGTTTATGGATCAAACCAAGGTTTCTGCCAACAGACAACCAGATCGTCATGGTTAAGTAACATTGGTGCAAGATCCATTAAAGACATTGTGGAGATTAGAATACTATTGCACTGGAAGTTGCTTTCTCAAGAACACAGTGGTTCGGGACAGATAGAAATGTAATGTCCTCCTTACCTGGAGGAAAGTGAGGAAGGTCATCCTTTATCAATTTCAGTCCAGGGGAGGGGGCAGTATTTTTTTTTAAATCTACTCTGTGGTAAGGTCATGTAATTTGTAATTGATTACATTTCTAGACTTTACTATTTCTTCCTATTTAAGAAATAACAAAATTATGTTTGACTGACGAAATTAGGCTATAGGCTGCTATATTCATAGATTTTGTTGGTCATGCACTCTTTAAATAGTTTACCTCTTTGACAGTGAAGGGCTGTTAAGTTAAAACCAAGACTCGAATTGAGGGGGCATGAGAGGATATGACATAGGGTTACCTTTTATTAACCCTCTAGAGTCTAAGCCGGGGGAGGGCGGGGTGTCTTGGGGGTGGGGAATGGATTTATTTTATGAAAAAAATATTGGATGGTTGAAGGGCAGCTCTTGGGGAACTGGGGGGGTTGGATGGCTGGTGGCCTGGCCGGTTGGGAGCTTGGGCCTGTGGCTGATAGGTCGCTGGTTCGGGTTCCCGTTTCTTGACCTTGTGGGAGATCTGTCGACGTGACATTGAGCACAGCGTTGCCCCTGGTTGCTTCTGTGTATCGCTCTGGATGGGAGTCTGTTAGATGACTAAATGTGACGTAGATGTTGAGCGCCTTCACTGCAAATAGATTGTATTTTTTAATATTCTTTATAAAAATCCATAAACCTATATTTAAATGAGAAAGAAAAACAGTCCCATCTACAGTGGTTCTTCCTTTAGAAGTTGTAGAAGCACGGTGGCTAGGAAAAACTCCCTAGAAAGGCCAAAACCTAGGAAGAAACCTAGAGAGGAACCAGGCTATGAGTCTTAAAGTCTGTAACCAATAGAGAGTCAGAGTCCCGAGAGTGGGAACAAAGATAGTCTGTCCCAAGGTTGTGTACACAACAAAGTTCAATGAGTAAAAAAAGAGCGAAAGCTCGGGAGAGACGGGGGAGTGTGGTTGGGGTACCTGTACCAGACAGGGTGAGACAGGCCAGGGAGACAGGCCAGGGCAGACAGTACAAGAAATTATGTATTATTAGCTAACTAGCTACAGTGCTAACTCAAATGGGCTCTCGAGTGGCACAGCGGTCTAATGCACTGCATCTCAGTGCAAGAGTACCTGGTTCGAAACCAGGCTGTATCACATCCGGCCGTGATTGGGAGTCCCAATTGGCCCAGAGTCGTCCGGATTTGGCCGGAGTAGGTTTGGAAGGAACACACAACAATATGTGTAGAGAAAAAAAGGCACAACACACCAAAATCAACCTCATCCCAACTGTAAAGTATGGAGGAGGGAGCATCATGGTTTGGGGCTGCTTTGCTGCCTCAGATCCTGGACAGCTTGCAATCATTGACGGGAAAATGAATTCCTAAGTTTATCAAGACATTTTGCAGGAGAATGTTAGGCTATCTGTCTGCCAATTGAAGTTCAACAGAAGTTGGTTGATGCAACAAGACAATGACCCAAAACACAGAAGTAAATCAACAACAGAATCGCTTCAACAGAAGAAAATACGCCTTCTGGAGTGGAATTCCAGGTATTTCCAAAGGGTTCACATACTTTTTCTTGCCACTATATATACACTACTGGTCAAAAGTTTTAAAACACCAACTCATTCAAGGGTTTTCTTTATTTGAACTATTTTCTACATTGTAGAAAAATAGTGACGACATCAAAACTATGAAATAACACATATGGAATCAAGTAGTAACCAAAAAAAGTGTTAAACAAATCAAAATATATACTGCTCAAAAAAATAAAGGGAACACTTAAACAACACAATGTAACTCCAAGTCAATCACACTTCTGTGAAATCAAACTGTCCACTTAGGAAGCAACACTGATTGACAATAAATTTCACATGCTGTTGTGCAAATGGAATAGACAAAAGGTGGAAATTATAGGCAATTAGCAAGACACCCCCAATAAAGGAGTGGTTCTGCAGGTGGTGACCACAGACCACTTCTCAGTTCCTATGCTTCCTGGCTGATGTTTTGGTCACTTTTGAATGCTGGCGGTGCTTTCACTCTAGTGGTAGCATGAGACGGAGTCTACAACCCACACAAGTGGCACAGGTAGTGCAGCTCATCCAGGATGGCACATCAATGCGAGCTGTGGCAAGAAGGTTTGCTGTGTCTGTCAGCGTAGTGTCCAGAGCATGGAGGCGCTACCAGGAGACAGGCCAGTACATCAGGAGACGTGGAGGAGGCCGTAGGAGGGCAACAACCCAACAGCAGGACCGCTACCTCCGCCTTTGTGCAAGGAGGATTAGGAGGAGCACTGCCAGAGCCCTGCAAAATGACCTCCAGCAGGCCACAAATGTGCATGTGTCTGCTCAAACGGTCAGAAACAGACTCCATGAGGGTGGTATGAGGGCCCGACGTCCACAGGTGGGGGTTGTGCTTACAGCCCAACACCGTGCAGGACGTTTGGCATTTGCCAGAGAACACCAAGATTGGCAAATTCGCCACTGGCACCCTGTGCTCTTCACAGATGAAAGAAGGTTCACACGCACATGTGACAGACGTGACAGAGTCTGGAGACGCCGTGGAGAACGTTCTGCTGCCTGCAACATCCTCCAGCATGACCGGTTTGGCTGTGGGTCAGTCATGGTGTGGGGTGGCATTTCTTTGGGGGGCCGCACAGCCCTCCATGTGCTCGCCAGAGGTAGCCTGACTGCCATTAGGTACCGAGATGAGATCCTCAGACCCCTTGTGAGACCATATGCTGGTGCGGTTGGCCCTGGGTTCTTTCTAATGCAAGACAATGCTAGACCTCATGTGGCTGGAGTGTGTCAGCAGTTCCTGCAAGAGGAAGGCATTGATGCTATGGACTGGCCCGCACGTTCCCCAGATCTGAATCCAATTGAGCACATCTGGGACAACATGTCTCGCTCCATCCACCAACGCCACGTTGCACCACAGACTGTCCAGGAGTTGGAGGATGCTTTAGTCCAGGTCTGGGAGGAGATCCCTCAGGAGACCATCCGCCACCTCATCAGGAGCATGCCCAGGCGTTGTAGGGAGGTCATACAGGCACGTGGAGGCCACACACACTACTGAGCCTCATTTTGACTTGTTTTAAGGACATTACATCAAAGTTGGATCAGCCTGTAGTGTGGTTTTCCACTTTAATTTTGAGTGTGACTCCAAATCCAGACCTCCATGGGTTGATAAATTTGATTTCCATTGATAATTTTTGTGTGATTTTGTAGTCAGCACATTCAACTATGTAAAGAAAAAAGTATTTAATAAGAATGTTTCATTCATTCAGATCTAGGATGTGTTATTTTAGTGTTCCCTTTATTTTTTTGAGCAGTGTATTTTATATTTGAGATTCTTTAAAGTAGCCACCCTTTGCCTTGATGACAGCTTTGCAAACTCTTGGCATTCTCTCAACCAGCTTCACCTGGAATGATTTTACAACAGTCTTGAAGGAGTTCCCACTTATGCTGAGCACTTGTTGACTGCTTTTCCTTCACTCTGCGGTCCAACTTATCCCAAAGTTTTTATGTCTTCACTATTATTCTACAATATAGAAAATAGTAAAAATAAAGAAAAACCCTTTAATGAGTAGGTGTGTCAACTTTTGACTGGTACTGTATATATTTTTTTTTACAGAACATTAACCATGTGTGTTCTGTTGTTTTGTTCTGTTCTGTAATTTCGACCCAATGATTTGTCTGACAAACAAAAAACGTTGCGTGCTGCAGGCCCAGGCATGGATCGAAGCTGGCGAGACATTCAATAACGTCATCTTCACGGAATAATCAACCAAAATCAAAATAATCAACAGCTTTGCAAACTCTTGGCATTCTCTCAACCAGCTTCACCTGGAATGATTTTACAACAGTCTTGAAGGAGTTCCCACTTATGCTGAGCACTTGTTGGCTGCCCTTATGCAATTTCCTCAAAATTGCTACAGATAAAAAGGAAGAAGATCAAACTCCATTTGTGGGGAGCAATTTCTCGCCAGGGACCAGGCCCATATTTGATTTTTGATGGTAGGTTTAGCTATTTACAAAGCAAATGGTTACATCAAATATTGTAGCCTTCAACATCACGGACTGCAATGTGTTCCACAATAATTCACTGTTGCCTCCTTTTTCAGGTATCATGGCTCGAGAGTTCTTTGAGGAAGAAATCATCAAGAGATGTACTGGACCCTATGTCAGAGACAGTGGTGTAAAGTACTTAAGTAAAAATACTTTAAAGTTCTAAGTCGTTTTATTGGGTATCTGTACTTTTAATATTTTTATTTTTGCCAACTTTTACTTTTACTTCACTACATTCCTAAAGAAAATAATGTACTTTTTACTACCTGACACCCAAAAGTACTTGTTACATTTTGACAAGAAAATGGTCCAATTCACACACTTATCAAGAGAACATTCCTTAAAATTGTCTCATTGATCCCTCCCTCCTCTCCCCTGTAACTATTCCCCAGGTCTTTGCTGTAAATGAGAATGTGTTCTCAGTCAACTTACCTGGTAACATTAAGGGTT
This sequence comes from Salvelinus alpinus, assembly GCF_045679555.1. Classification (NCBI taxonomy): domain Eukaryota; kingdom Metazoa; phylum Chordata; class Actinopteri; order Salmoniformes; family Salmonidae; genus Salvelinus; species Salvelinus alpinus. The sequence goes on along the minus strand of NC_092114.1, from coordinate 17,229,284 downwards.
AATAAAAATAGCTCAGGACTTGGGAAACCTTTTTCCCTCATTATCCTCACTGGACTCTCTTTCATTCAGTTTCTTCTTCACATCAGCAAAGAAGGACTCCGTGATTCAGAAACTCTATATAGAGGTGCTATCAGTCTTTCACACTGTGATAAATAAAGCCCGTTTGTTATTTAGAATGATTTATATCTGTTTTTAGAGAGAGAGAAACCAAAATCAGAGCTCTAACTCCCCCTTGTGATAGTGTGGTGCAATGACAGAATGATGCAATTTACCACAATCTGCCACCATCTACCACAAACAGTTCCGGCATAAACTTGAAACTTTTAATTGAGGAACCACACATGCTGTGGGATCAGGGGTTGCTCATAAGTCCAGGGTTTAGTGGTGTGAAAGTCACAGTGTCCTTCTGTTGTCCCCTCTGGGGAGTCCCCACTGAGACCACATTAACCTCTGCCTCACATCCCCACTGAGACCACAAGTCAACAGTCAACATCTCTCGCCAGGGTTATTCTAACAATTAACAATAGTGGAAACTCCCTACAGTTTACACAATCCATTGTTTTTAAGTCCATGACAGGATGTGTGCAAGTGCACCCTTTGTGACAAGTGTGGAGATTCAGGATGCAGCCATAGCGATGTCTCTTTCACACCCTTCCTTCGAATCTTTTAAGGAGTTGACCATCGACTGGGCTGGCTATGCTCCCCCACCATCCCCAGGTATCCATCATGTTGACGTCCCCTTCCAGATTCCTCCCGATCAGTTCTGGACAAGATACAAAATGGCTCCTCCCGATCAGTTCTGGACAAGATCCAAAATGGCTCCTCCCGATCAGTTCTGGACAAGATCCAAAATGGCTCCTCCCAATCAGTTCTGGACAAGATCCAAAATGGCACCCTATGTCTACCAGTGGTGGCTGGTGGGAGTAGCTATAGGAGGACGGGCTCATTGTAATGGCTGGAATGGAATGGAACGGTATCAAACATATGAAAACCACATGTTTGACTCTGTTCCATTCATTCCATTCCAGCCAATACAATGAGCCCGTCCTCCTATAGCTACTCCCACCAGCCTCCACTGATTTCCACTATTCCTTATTTCCTATGTATGGAATAGTGGCTGACTTCAGATTTGCCTCTGGAGTGAACATAAACACGTCCATAGAAAGCCTCATAGTTCATAGTTCAAGGTCATGAGTCAATGGTAGGATGTGAGAGGTGAAGTCTTCTGTCCGTTATTCGCTGTTGGAACGGGGCTATGGGTTGTGGGGTGATGGGGAGGTCGTCTTAGGGTCACCTTTGGGGTCATCCTTCCCGGGATGCAGTGGGTGTGTTATGGTCAGGGTCAGCCTACTCAGACCCGGCTCCAACTTCTGCTCTGCTCCCTCTGCTCTGTTCCCTACGCACACACACACACGTACACACACACACACACACACACACACACACACACACACACACACACACACACACACACACACACACACACACACACACACACACACACACACACACACACACACACACACACACACACACACACATACACACACGTACACACGCGCACGCACACACACACACACACACACATGTACACACACACGCATGCGCACGCACGCACACACACACACACGTACACACGTACACACACACACGTACACAC